>NC_134406.1:164897967-165057967 GCF_038048845.1 Mixophyes fleayi | reverse complement strand
GCAATAAGGTAACTGATTTGGTTTTGCTGGAAAGCCCCTTTACTTTATGAATGTGTCTAATAACTACTGTAATTTCGTCTTAGTAATTTATTTATGGTAGTTAACTGAATAACTGAAATTTATGCAGGAAACATGCAAGTAGAAAAAATATTTTTAAAAATGATATGCTAAAGTTTTGTGTGCTGTTTCTTTTTAAACCCAGTCTTTTTGAAGTTTATGGTCCATATATTGAAATGACCACTGAAACCTAAAATTGACATTTTCAGATATAAAAGTAAAATATATTTTTGATATGATCACATATATACATTATGATACTCATATATACTTTCATAAAGATCATGTTGCATTTTAGTGCTGCAAAGCATACCATTTATAATATTTGCATTAAGGGATTAGCTTTAATTTAAACATTTACAAAGTTTAGGGTCAGCATTACACTTAATTGTGATCTTTTCATCCAGTGTTGCCTTTACTATATAATTTATTGAAGATGTCCCAAGATTTCCTCTTATAAATTATTCTCTGTTGTTCTCAAGGATGTAAATATTCATTAAGTCTAAACATTTC
The DNA here is from genome assembly GCF_038048845.1 of Mixophyes fleayi. NCBI lineage: Eukaryota > Metazoa > Chordata > Amphibia > Anura > Limnodynastidae > Mixophyes > Mixophyes fleayi. The sequence continues at coordinate 165,057,397 of NC_134406.1, read as the reverse complement.
CGCTAACAAAATATATCGGTGAACTGAAAGTGGTTGAAATCTCCGGCCATTAAAAGCATTAAACATAACTGTGGTCTGTAAGTGCCCTGACAGGAGCTAATCTATCAGTTGAGCAATTTGACAAAAGCACATTCAGCTGGGTTCAAAGTTTCATGTCATCATCTACTTTACATTTGTATCCATTTTTGGATCTTAACAGCACTTGGGGACCTAGTTACATGTTTTTAGTGTATGACAATTCATATTAGGACAACAGTGGAAAGAGGGAAATAAATCAATGTGTAAAAAGACACTGGTTTATTGAATGGTTTGAGCAGCATAGTTTAGTTTTAATATTCCCTTGAAATATTTCTCTTTATTTTTGATTTTTTGAGACTGCCTAAGTGACCAGTATATGCCACAGTTCCCCTACACTTGCCCTTATGGCATTGATCGGCGGTCCTCCGACCCTCCTATTGGCTTGATTGTCAGCTTTGTTTGTAACACTTATTTAAAATGCCTGCTGTTGTTGTGTTGACATATAAATGTCTCTTTGTTTGGTTAAATGTATCGTTTTAACGTATTACTGAGATTAAGAGTAACTCTTTTGAGGGTTAGAAGGCGCGACCATGCAGCCCCTGAAGGGTATAGGGTTTCCTATCACTGCCTTATGGTGACTGCTCTTATACTGCATACATTGATGGTTATACTTGGAGCAGCACTCTTTTCCAAAAAAGTTTGTTCACAGGCAAGACACTGAGATCACTGCAACCTTCTGTACTTGATAAATATAGACACAGAACTAGATGTGATATTATCATCATTAGCTTCCCTTTTAGAGGATGCAGCATTCCGAAGCCATTTGCCTGTAAGTATGACTATGTACACCTAATATACAGGCACGTGTTTCCTGATCCAATATGTACAGCACCCTATACCAGGAATTCTCAGGATTCTAGGAATTCCAGATAGAGAAGATACATTTTTACCAGAAGCCACTGCAAAAAAAGAGCTGTCACTGAGAAACACACACACACACGCATTTCAGGTTAGCTTTTAAAAGTGAGTCATCTTTTCATGTGACTCATTTAATGTAATACATTTTAATGAAGGTGACATGATAACATAAACAATACATCAGTACAGTAGCATTATTTACTTGACTACTCGAGTCAAAATGAGCCTAGTACATTATGCCTTATGGTGCTAGCTAAATGTTTTCAGAAAAGCTGGATGAATCAGCCATCTGTATAGCAAACTTTGAAAGTACTTAACGCTGTATTTTACTATACATTTTCCAGGATCTGTAGATAACTATTGTAATTATCCAATAAAACCGAGCTACAAGTGATCCCCTTTCTCCTGAACTAATGTGGTATTTAGTGTTTAATTTAGTTACATGAGCACTAACAGGTTATTTTATTGAACCCTCAAATAAATAACATTTTCAGAATATTGAGTGACAAAGAAAATGTGTCTGGAATCACAACCAGAAGCACAAATGAGCAGACAAGTACATGTGCCATAACTAGCCTGATTGCTCAGGAGACACTAGTCTGATGCGCAGGAAGTTCTCTTACATATCTAATTAAAAAATCCCTGTAATTATCCCTAGAGGCTCTTATTATTTCTCACAATTGACCTATGTTTTGCTATTACATTATTATGATAAAGAGTACTGCTAGGTTTAGGTGGGTGTCCCAGTTCACCATTTATAAATTATGTGAGGATTAATGGACCATCATCATCATCACCATTAATTTATATAGCACCACTAATTCTGCAGAGCTGTACAGAGAACTCACATCAGTCTCCGCCCCATTGGGGCTTACAGTCTAAATTTCCCAACACACACAGAGACACAGACTAGGGTTAATTTGGTAGCAGCCACTTAACCTACCAGTGTGTTTTTGGAGTGTGGGAGGGAACTGGAGCACCCTGAGTTAACCCACGCAAACACGGGGAGAACATACAAACTCCACAGAGATAAAGCCATGGTCGGTAATTAAACTCATGACCGCAGTGCTGAGAGCACAGCAATGAGCGCTGGGTGGTCGCCCCTTGCGCACAACCATAGTTACGGCCCTGCATGCATATGTAGTTCTACTGCCTTGCTAGAGCTTGAGATACCTGCCATTGTCATTCAATTTGCTGTGCAGTTGAGTGTGAGTGCAAGCTTTTGTCCTCTATTAAGAGCCGTTTTCTGACTGAAAGAGGCTTACTCATACATGCCAACTTTCAAAACTTCTCCCCCCGAGGGAGAAGTCATGTGACAGGGGGTAGGGTGATGTCGTTGTGTCACCATAGCCCCGCCCCCACTATAAAATGGCGAAATTCACAGCATTGAAATGGGGGAGGAGTTTAGTCGCGTAATTAAGGCCCCCCTTCCCCATTCAATGCCTTGAATTTGGGCGACTCTGGGAGGTTTGTCTACTCATCCGGGAGGATTCCCCGAAATTCGGGAGCCTCCCAGGAATTCCGGGAGAGTAGGCAAGTATGGGCTTACTGCAATCTCCATCAATAGGCTTATAGGCAAAAGTTCTATTGTGCATAGGGAGATCTCTCCCCCATATGTATATATATTTGTAAATAGTATTTGTATCTCTTTTATATAAGCGAACTTATGTTTTATGTTTTGTGATGTTATAATTGAAGCTAGTGTCTGTTAATAGAAAATGTGTAAATTAGTTTTGCGCTTATGGCTATGTGTCTGATAAATATTTTGAAGAAAATCTATTACTGTGAAGATGGGATTTAAAGTATGACCTACATGTTTCTGTGACTGGTTATGCTAAGCACAGACTTTGTCTGCTATTAATCATACTAGGACTTTGAAGACGGGTGAAGATTAAATTGAAATGACAGATTATGATAATCTTTTTATTCATTAGTACTTTGCTTTGGTTCCTTTATCAGCTTTGAATTTACAGTTGTTTTTTTTTTTCTCAGCCTGCTTAGGCTGTGGTCTTTTCTCAGCAGGGGGAACTTTTCAGCAATTACTGTCTCCTAGATAAATATGTGAGATGCATTGCAATTACACAAATGATTGGTTTGCTAAAGGATGAAGTTTATCACAACTAGTTTTTGTGAATCTGTGAGGTTGTTCTAGAAATTAAGAAGGATGCACTGTAGACCATTTAAACAACTATATATATTCCTAAATTTTCAAGAACTTTTCCTTATTTTCTATTGGCCCTGAAAATATGAGCCAACTGAATGTAATGAATTGATGCCTTTACATTCACATTAAATATTATTTGTTTAAAACCAGAGCACCGTTCTCAGTCTGATTTTTTTTTTTAACCTTTAATTACAAAATCTAATCAGACTCTCAATAGCTGTAGATTTAATTGGTTAGACTGATTTTAAATGACTGATGCTGGCACCCACTGCATAGATTTATAACTGGCAGAAATAGAGCGGGCCCTTCTCAGAGAGCTTGCATCTAATTATAAAGGAGAACAGGACGCAAGTACTGGTTGGGATGCAGAGTTGGGGAAAAAAAAAATGGTACCTTAGAGTTGCCGTAAGGTAAACATAGAAATGACATTGAGAAAGATTTAATGATAAGAGGAATAGGCGTTTCTAAATAGGTGGGCCTTAAAAGAATATTTTCAGGATGCAAAGTTTTGTAAGAGGTGCAGTTCAGTATAAGTCTTGGAGACATTACTCATAAGAGTTTAACAGAATAGAGGGGAGCAGAAAACCATCGGTGGAGTGCATAGGTCATGCTTTGTAAGTAAGGAAAAGGAGTTTGCATTTGATTCTGGACAGTAGAGGGATCCAGTGCAGGACAGGCTGCGAGGAAACAAAATGTTTGAGTGTATCTATAGGTGATGTTGAGGACAATTTGAAGATCTGCTAATAAGATCTTACAGTAGGCAATGTGAGAGTGTGTGTGAGGAAGATACATATTTTCTGGGATGTCACGATGAAGAGAGAGGGCAGGGTCAAAGATGACTCCAAGGCAGCAATTTTAAGAGTGGGTGTCATTGTGGCATTGTTAACAGTCTACTTTCAAGAAATCATGATTTACAAGAACAACATTTTGGTTAATTGCATATACTAAAAGTAGGTCAATATTTTCTAGTTTTGTAAAAATTGGCTTATATGTATAAAGTGCTCAATGTACAAAATTGCAGGTAACACCAGAAATAAGATAAATAAACATTATTTTGTGTATCCAGCTTACTGAAAGCACTACAGTGTCAATCTGTGCAAACAGGGCCCTCCTTAGTCTTCAGAAGAGACTTGTTTCTGTATTCTGCAACAGATTTTACTGTCCTCTTCTCAGATAAACTAGTAGTTGTCTTGTGTGGTTTTGAAATATATCCTTGACTTGAAATCTCCTCCTCCACTCTCTCTTCCACCCCTCCCACTCTTCTGTCCCCCCCCAACCACCATCCCCTCCACTCCTTCTGTCCCACCACCGGCGAGGAAGTCCACTCTCTCATTTTATCCTCCCCCCCACTACCTGCCCCCTGGATCCCATCCCCTCCCACCTTCTTCGCTCCCTTTCCCCCACCACCTGCTCCCACCTCGCTCACCTTTTTAATCTCTCCCTCTCCACTGGCATCTTCCCCTCCTCCTTCAAACATGCTCTCGTATCCCCCATTCTTAAGAAACCTAATCTCGACCCCACTTCTCTCTCGAACTATAGCCCCATATCTCTTCTCCCTTTTGCCTCCAAAATTCTTGAGAGGCTCGTCTCCAGCCGTCTCACCTCCTACCTTTCTGAATACTCCCTCCTTGATCCTCTCCAGTCTGGTTTCCGCCCCCTCCACTCCACTCCACTGAAACTGCCCTGGCTAAAGTCACCAATGACCTCCTCTCTGCAAAAGCCAGGGGCCACTTCTCCCTACTCATCCTCCTTGACCTCTCTGCAGCCTTTGACACCGTTGACCACCCCCTCCTCCTTCACACCCTCCAGTCTTTCGGCCTCTCCGGCCCAGTCCTGTCCTGGTTCACCTCTTACCTTACTCACCGTTCCTTCTCTGTCACCACCTCTGGGTCTCTCTCCCCCCCATCCACCCTTCCAGTCGGGGTCCCTCAGGGCTCTGTTCTGGGACCCTTACTCTTCTCTCTATACACCTCCTCCCTGGGTGAACTCATCAGCTCCTTCGGCTTCAGCTACCACCTTTATGCTGATGACACTCAACTATACCTCTCCTCTCCTGATCTCTCTCCCTCCCTCCTCTCTAGGGTGTCCGCCTGCCTCTGCCATCTCCTCCTGGATGTCCTCTCGATTCCTCAAACTTAACCTTGCCAAAACTGAGCTCATAGTTTTTCCTCCCTCTCATACCCCATCCCCTTCTGACCTCTCCATCACTGTCGACAACACCTCTATCTCCCCTGTCCCCCAACTTCGCTGCCTTGGTGTCATCCTCGACTCCTCTCTCTCCTTTGGCCCCCACATCCTCTCTCTTGCTAAATCCTGCCGCTTCCAGCTGCGCAACATCGCTCGCATCCGGCCCTTCCTCTCCCAAGATGCCACCAAATGCCTTATCCACTCTCTGATCATCTCCCGCCTGGACTACTGCAACCTCCTCCTCACTGGCCTCCCCCACTCTCATCTCGATCCCCTTCGATCCGTCCTTAACGCTGCAGCTAGGCTTATTTTCCTCTCTCGCCGCTCCTCTTTTGTCTCCCCCCTCTACCTAGCCCTTCACTGGCTCCCATTCCCTTTCAGAATCCTCTTTAAGCTCCTCACACTCACCTACAAGGCCCTCGCCAACTCCACTGCGCCCTACATCTCCACCCTCCTCTCTATTCATGCTCCATCCCGCCCTCTCCGTTCTGCCTCTGACCGTCGCCTCTCTTCCCCCCTTATAACCTCCTCCCACGCGCGTATCCAAGACTTCACCCGCGCTGCCCCCCTCCATTGGAACAAGCTCCCTCCATCAGAACTTCCCCTAATCTGTCCAGCTTCAAACGGGCCCTAAAAACCCACCTTTTTCTTAAGGCCTTTCTGTCTCCCACTTAACTTCCTACCTTATCTTCTGCCTCTGTCCCCCTACTCTCCCTCTCTCCCCCGCGTCTCTCTGTCTGTCAACCCCTCCCCTTAGATTGTACGCTCCTCTGAGCAGGGCCATCTCTCCTCCTGTTTCCACCACTTCTAACTCTGCTCTCCAGCTACTTAGCCCTCCTCCTCAATGGTCCTCCACCCCACGTCCACTTTCGCTCCCTCCTCCCCCTGGGGGTCTCCCTGTCTTCCGCGCCCCCCTTCTTGGGCCCCGTCATTTTCGGATCCTCCCTCCCCCTTCCCCGCCCGCTCTAGCTGTGCATTGAGCGTACTGAGTTGCTGTGTTTACTGTACTGTGCTGTCTCCCTATGTATTGTGATTTTGTTTGTCTCTGTACGGCGCTGCGGATGCCTTGTAGCGCCTTATAAATAAATATTAATAATAATAATAATATCCTTGAAAAGTTATCAACTACTTGTTTACCAATTTGTGCAGATATAGGACTGAAACAGTATATATTCTGTATTTTGGTAGGTGCACAGTTGCGTTTACAAGATTTACTTCTTATAATCATTTACTTCTTGTTTTAAAGGCTGGGCTGGAGCAAACCCACCATGTTATTCAGCTATTGTTTTGAAACTATGACCAACTATCTGTGATAGAAATGTTAATACTGTTGGCAGCTGATCACATTGGCTATTTCTGGCTGAGTGGTACTGCTCCACTTAGAGCCAGACTGCCAGTACAAGAAGACCCTCTTTTTTTATAAACCATTAAATCAAGGTAGGACATTCAACCTGAAAAACTTTTTATTGGTGGATATTGTCAGTTTGGTTGTTTGGCCAGATTGGTCGATGATCTGAACTGTGTTCAATTTGGCTACACACATGGAGTCACGAAAGACAAAGATTTTGTCATCTTGTACATGGAATAACAGTTTTGTATGTGGTCCCACTTCGTGTGTTTGACCAATGACAGCATACACATACTATGACATTTGCTAACCAGATTTGTCATTCTACCCCATAAAATTGGATTTTTATTGCACAGCATGCAGGGACAGTGCAAGCCCTGGCGCTCCCACTCAGAAGTAGCGCCCTTCAACTTATTATTTTAGCATCCTCTGCTCCTCAGACTGGGAGTTTGGCATTTGGCTGCAACACTATAGCCAAGCACACCACACTACCAGCATAACACTGACATAACACTGACATGGAGGAGCAACTGCTTTACCTGTAAGAAACCATATGGGTGCACCGCGGGGCATTACAATTACTAGATGAGTGATATTATGGCACTGATTCAGTGTTTCAGGTGTCCCCTATCCATTGGTGCTCTAGGCAACTGCCTAAGTTTTCCTAAGGAATTCAATTTTGGGCCAATTTATTTGAAAATAAAATGATTTTCACACATATAATGCCATATTTAAGATTAAGTTTAAAAACAGCTTCCTCATTGGATTTCTGTTTACATTTACAGGCCTGGAACACCCACCACAAATTGTATTGTAGAGAGAGGATCATATTTCAGTTTGTGTAAAAGAACGAATTGCAGGATGGATGGTGGTTAACCAAGAATATTATTGCTTAACCTTCAAACTCTCCGAATGTCTGACCTAGATGTTTCTGCCAGCAACAGGATGAATTAAATGTATGTTTTTAGGAAGTAAGCTGGTGTTATCAATGAGTACTGTGATCTCACAGTGAGTGAGAAATACTTCATACTCATTGTTAGAAAAAGAATTATGCAAGCTGTTTCCTTTGTAATGGATAATGCAGTTGATTTGTAAATCCCACACCAATTTTTGCATTTCTGACACAGCTAGATTTGTTCAGTACGGCTGCCATATCAACAGTAAAAATACCTATCTCATCTCTTTATTAGATTGCAGTAAATCAGGAAACAGTGAATTGATCTTGAGTGCAATTTTCAATTCCTGGGAATTGTAAATGTGCAGCCAGGTCAGATGTTAGAGATTTGTACAGTCTGTGACTAAATGCATTATGAAAGAAATTGGTATTACGTTTCACATGATCCCGTTATCAGGCTATTTCAGACACTCTAGGTCCAATAATGTATGCTCTCTATGCCACACATAATCATTTATTAGCGCTAATATTTGAATTGTGTATTTATGTGCTAATTTAGTAACTGTGGCAACAATGTAAACATGATCACATCTACTAAGAAACCCATTGGTAAGTCTTATTTTTTCTTTGTAAGCTCAGCTGCATGCTTTCCAGACACCGGTGCTATTTTGTGCTCACGGCACACGGTGGTGCAATTTAATAGCCCAAATCCAGGAATTGGCCAGGCTCTTAAATGTTTTAAAAAATGTGTTTCTGGAAATGTCCCTATTTTTCAGCGCTTACATACTGTAGTATTATTATTATTATTATTATTATCATCATTTATTTATAAGGCCCCACAAGGTTTCCACAGCGCCGTACACAGTACAAACAATGGACCGTACAGGGAATAACAGTACAAAACAATAAACGAGTAGTACCAAGACTGTACAGTACCATTCCTCATATTTTGCATGTGCTTCTACACCAGTGATCGGGCAACAGGCGGCCCTACAAGCCTTCACTGTGGCCACCAGTTCTTTCCTTCTTTTCTCACTTTTCTCATCTTTATGCTGAATGTATCAGGTTGCATCACTGTTATAAGCAGTAGATGTTTAGGAGTGACTGCCCAGTAGTAAAGTATTTAATGTTTTGTAACACACAATGGTCAGAAAATACAGTTATGACTTGGATAAGCCGCAGTTATGAGGTTACAATGTCATGTGATCAGAAAAATAATCATGCAGTTGGTATAACAATGTAGTTAGTAACTTGCCCTCTATTGCTAGAGTAAACAAGAAATTGTTCAGAACCACTATTAATGTGTTTAAAAATAAAAGTCAAGACAAAGCATGACCGAAACCTTGTGCTTCTCAGATGACCAGAGCAGGCTGCACAAACTCACTTTGGCCGGTTACACATCCACTTTAAGCAGGTTCTTTTTGAAAATAGATGTCCTGTGACTGTCAGGTTTTGTAGTATGTGTCGGGAAAGACTTGTCTTAAGTTGCCAACTGAATGTTCCACTGCATCTCCAGGAAAAGTAAATGAAAAGCGTATTCTAAATAGCAATCGCTGTCTCACTCCCTAACAAATAAATAATTCTTAAAACTGCATTCTCTTAAATGTACTGCTTTCAAATAAATCATGTGCCAGGATTTTTTTTTGCTGAAAGCTAAAGTACATTAGAATTATCCAGATTTGATATAAATAAAGATTAAGGTCAGAATATAAAGAACGCATTTGCAGTTGTGATCTCCCTTTCCCGAGATTTAGCTCTAGGCATTTTTAGTTCTAGTTTTTTGCTTTATTCATTTAAGGAGTTCATTGTAGCATTTTGTATATCTGCTTCTCACATCCATTCACAAACATGGTTAACACACTGTAATATTTATTTTTATGATAATATATACACATCTATATATATTTCTTTGTCCTTTCATATATTATATCCTGGTTTCTGTTTTTACAAACAGTAATATTCGGCATTGTATATATTAAAGCTTATTTCCCATTCTTAGTCCTGTTGCATGACTTTGTGTGTATAACAAATCTCTTTGCTTCAAGTCTTGTTTTATTACTTATTGTTATCTCGGATACTGCTATGATTATAGCCCTGTGATATACCAATACATAACAATAGTACAGTTAAGGCAGGGCAGTATCTCTGAAGGCACAGGAAGTTATATATATATATATAGTAAAAACTAGGCGGTGTTTCCTTTTACAACAGTAATTCTAGGAATGTACCCAGCCCCTCATTGTCTGTTTCCTTGTGGGTCACTTTCCCTTGATAAAACTTATGTCATTCTTTGGAAGTACTATATCTCTCTAAGACAGCTACTTCTAGGTTGAACTGGTTGCTGGAAACTGTATGAACTGCAACTCATAATCTAAAAGAAAACTGGTGGCCCATTTGGTCTAGGTGTTAGGAAACTTCGGTTGGAATTTTAAGAGCCAGTTTGGTTTGTTTTGGCTATTTCTACTGTGTATAGTAAAAAAAAAAAAATGGTCACGTTCTGAATGGTAGTCAGTATTTTAGAAACGTCCGCCATCTTGAATGATACCTGATTTTTTTTTAAATACAAATATTTGATGCACAGTATAGGGTTGTTGTATATCAATTTATATGTTTTCAGACATGCTAAGTTCAAAAATGGCAATGAATTTGATCCAAATGTAGTTCCAAATCATGTTTTAAACCTTTTTTATATGAAATTCTCCAATAAGCAAGTTGCTATTCCATTTACATGACAATGGAAAAGTAAAACACAAAATTATATAGTACATTCTTTTAATTTCACTTTTGTTTAAACATATATTCTTCTCTTCACATTTACAAAACGGACAGCAAGGTATCTTGACAACTCTGCAAGGGTAAATATTACATCTTTTCTGCCAGGTGCAGGGAGACACAAATTGAGGAGGTCTTCAATGTTCCATCGTTATGATTGGTTTAAAAGCTCTGTCTTCTTCTATGCAACAATATTGTAGTAGGTCCAGTGATGGGTTTCCCTTCAGCACATTGATCCATATGTAGCAATGAATGTATGCACGCTTGATATGAAAGAGCCTTGTTGATAGTATTTCCTTTGTGGTACTGCTCAAATTATACCCCATCAAGTTTGTTTTTGATGAACCAAGAAATTTTGCAGTTGAGCATTTTGGATCATTTCTTCATCAAGAGGAGCAACCCCAAAATTTATAAAAAGTTTTCCTGACGAAATTGATGTTTTAAGTGCCATAGGTACCAGCAGCAGTTAAACTGTGTACGGCAGATAGAATGGATAAAATAATGTTGTCCATATTTCCATCATTTTGTGAAGTGGAAGGTATCGGACATGCTCATGTATCTTTGATTCCTCAGTTCCTTAAGCCCACTTTTTTAAAAACTCTCTTTAAAATACTGTCGTACAGACACCATGACATTTGTGTCAGCTGAAGCAAACATAAGTCATTCAACAGAGCCTGTTTCAACGATGTTTTCAGTATGTTTCATGATCCTATCATCAGCTTCCTCACATTCATAATAAAGTGATGGTACCAAACTTACAGAATCTTCCACCAATTTCAAGCATATTTTTGGGTTATGTTTGTGTCCTCCTCCCAAATACAAAGGTTTTCCGCTGTTTCCCTGATTTATAATCCAGTCAATGAATAGTTCCTGAAAACAGGTTTTGTTGCGGCTTGAACCCCAGAAGGTATCCATGTTGGCAGGAACCGGGCTACTTGGGTTGTTGGGAGCAACATCAATAAGATCAACTTTTGTCTACCTGAGTCGATCCCAGTTTTATCTCTTCATACAAGTCAAAAACAATATCAATGCGCAAACAGCCTTCTGAAATTTTTTTTTAGGAATTTATCCACAAGTAGTCAAAGTAGTCTTCAAATGTCTTACACAAGAGCCTTTTGATGTACACTTTTCACGCATATGCTATGAAGTCAATCACTATAGCTATTCTCTCCTGTGATGTTTGTAGATGTCTAATTACATCATTCTTGTGTAAAAACTGGATTTCATTTTCTTTGCCTAGTTGTGCTTTGTCTGGCTTCTTCGGAAATCCATCACACATTGGGTAGTAAGATGTGGATGTAAGTGTATAGTTCAGTAATGTCTTTATATCTAACCCTCTGGAACATGCTAATTCTATGCACCGAAGATAATCGCTCGTTTCTTGGAGTGTAGACTCAGTTGCAGATTTGTCTTTATTCTTTTTGGGAAATTCCTTTTGTATAGGATCTAAGACATCTTTGGATTTTTCAGTAAGCTTTTCTTTAACAATTTTTTTGTACTTGTTAGCTCCTTTTTCTTGTTTATGGAGTAAATAATCAGCTACTAGTGGATCAGTTTTCAATCCAGTTGATATCTCACAACTGTCATCTATTGAGAAGGGATTTCTTTGATTAAGCACAAACTCTGTTGGACTTCAATTGTTAGAAACTTGGTAAACTCATGATAAGGAGCAAATTCATCGTCTTCGTCTAGACCACAATATGTTCTTAAAAAATGTGTAAGGCTTACTTTTTAATGTTTAATAAGATTGTGCTTTATCACGGCTTCTTTTCATCTCGCAATGCCGTTTATACCTCCAAATCCCTTTGCTGGCTTTTTGTAGTGTTGCTCTAGAGCTTGTTCCAAGGCAACACTGCTGAATCTATTGCTAGTATATTGAACCGTGAAATGACCATTCTTGAAGTGATTATAAATCATAGGGTTCTCTTCTTCCAGCTTCAAGCAATCATTGTAGTATAGAGCAGTGTTTCTTAAACCTGGTCCTCAGGACCCTTAACAGTGCATGTTTTCCCTATCCCCTTGCTTTAGCACAGGTGTATTCATTACTGACACATTGTTACAGATCCACAGGTGGTATAATTATTTCCCTTGTCATCTGGAAACCATGCCCTGTTGGGGGTCATGAGGACTGGGTTTGAGAAACACTGGTATAGAGTACACCATCGCTCATAATTTGTCCTATCAAAGGAGAAGAAAAGTGGAAAACACACTCTCTTACTGCATGTAGGTCCCAGTAATTTTCTCTGGTAGAAAAAAAGAAAATTATTTTCACTGTCAGAATTTTTTTTTCATGGAAAAACAATTCGGGTGGGAGGGCAGTTTTGGGAGAGCTCACGATAGCAGTAATTTTAAAAAATGACCACTAGTCTGAACATGTGACCAACTATGTATTAACCTCTATGTATGGTGCAACTCAAAACAAACACAGCTTCTGACTCTTCTAGTTTCTACATTAATTGGCCAAACACAGCATTCCAAAACTTTTCATTAAACTTAAACATACATACTTATCAAAGGGTCAAGAGCCCTATAGCTGTCAAAAATATATGTTCTCGCCCGATTCATCAAAAAAGATAACACTAGTGGAAACATTGTTATCATCTTTGATAACCCTGTCATCGGTAAGATTCACCAGCTTTTACATGCCTTTTTACGAGTTTATTTAGTTGAATCCATTGAGGTCAACGGAGTGTCCCCGTTGACTCGCTCCCCAACCTGAAATGTAACCACCACATGACAAATGCAATGACAACGGGTAATCAGTCCAAAATTTGCTGAGCAGTCTGCTTCTACTAAGCTTAATAAGTACGTCATTTTGATAACAAAGTGTAAGATTTTTTAGCAATATTTTATACCATTCAATTTTGAAATTCAAAAGGTGACTTCCGTCCAGCTCATGTTTATTACAACATGCTGTATTTGCCCATAAACCTGTGTATCAGACAGTTTTGGGAACAAATTTATACACCGACAAAAAAGGATTGTTTTAAAAATGACTTTAAAATCTGTAATTTAGCTCCTACTGTGCGGCCATCTGCCTGACACAATATGGAAATAAAGTGCTTTTCTACACAGTCATGCATTTGCATACTGTGACAGGTTGATTGAAGTCAAGTGTGGTGACTGGATTACATGTTAAATGAGCTCTCTTAAAATCATTTCAATGCTCTACAGACCTGTCCTTAAAACTGTTTGGGTGGCAAATTCAATTTAAAACTCTTTGTAATATTTTATCCGTTAGAGACTTTAAGAAAAGCCTATATCTTTATACCAGGGTAGGTTATAGGCCTATATCTAAAACAATACCGAAAACTATAAATATAGCGAAAAGTGATTTTACAAATACAGTTTGGAATGGTGTTCCATGGAATGGTGAAGGAAAATCAGAACTTGAAGATTGTATTGCCAGAACATCATCATGGTCTGTTCTGCCGCATAATTTTGCTTGTTTCTACTCCTCAAGAACAGCATGGTATGTACTAAAATTACAGTAATGACCACTATAGGCGAACACTGCTTAAATTTTGTGAATGTCATAAGTTTCATCAAAATCTGTGTGCCATATTTAATATCTGAGTTACTTTGCACATTTGTCTTTTTAAATGACTAATTATTGCTTTTGTTTGTACCTGTTTTCTCAAAATCTCTACACTTATATAATAACAGACATGTGTCTGGCTGGAGATATACATTTCTTGAATGGTCCCATACTCCATATTTTGATTGCCTTTCTGCTGCTAATGTCACTTGCCTAATGTGTTACAATTACTTGCAGGGATAGGGAAATCATTATTGGTGGTTTTCAGGTGTATAAACCAAAATGGAAATATCTGTTTAATTCACTTTTATGCATTTAATGCAAGCATACTATATATTCTGAAAAATCCATATTGATGAAAACATTTTATGATTTATCAGTTACTGCTTTTCAATGACATCATATTATTTAGTATGTCAGGGTCAGCTTGTTTAGAAAATGACCATAACTGTCACCTGAGATGATTTTCTGGTACTGCACAGTTTCGTTAGCAGACATAGAGTGAGGAATTCCCAGTCTGTATGCATAGTCCTTGCAATGCTTCAGTCAGCACATTCTTACCCATGAGGATATCCTGTCCAGTGTCAGATGGGGGAGTAGTGACTCTTCTTACCAGCTGTACTACTGAGGTATAGAGAGGAAGCCCTAACTTCCTCATCCTAGCCCTGCCTAACACCCACACACAACTTTCACAAGTGCAGGAAGACACATTTCCCCTTTTTTAATAATCAATGAATACCATTCTTACAGTACAGTACATAGCTCTAACCACATCTAATTAAGACCTTGTCAGCTCAAAACAGTACTGTATGCATACAAATGTAAAGATACTTGGCTCTAAGGATATAAATTTAGTAGTGCTCTCCAAATAATCAATTATACTGTGTGTCCAGCAGACAACCACAGTTATACCACATTTTTATAATGAAATAAATATAAATATAGTTAATGCAAATAAAATCCCAAGGTGTCACCGGACTTCACCGTATGAAATAAAAGTCCAATTCAGACTTGCAGCCTCCCCTCACTTATATAAGGAACAATGAAGAAGGGGGTACCAATAGTGCATTATTCACTTTTAATATAAAATCTTTAGCAATAAAGAAAAATTGGATTCAAGTAATATTCCTCAATGCATTTTATCTAAATAAGATTTCTAGTAGTTAATGTTATAACCAGTGCATGGCTTTAGACAGGGAAGGTCCCTGTCCCTCCGTCTCATAAATTTACTATATAATAACCTTTATAACAATCAAATGACAGTGGAGAGAATATTTCATTATTTCCATCATAACCTTAAGGGGAGAAGCGAACCGAACACCCAAGGGCCACGATTCTCCCTAAGCCCATCCGTCTGTGTTGTTAGAAATTTTCTATGGAATTCCTCAGTGTAATCAGGCACTGTGTTGAAATAGCTATATTGAATGCATATTATGGCGTTATATATCTATTGAATCTTATTATGAGATGAGGCATTGCTTCCTCCTGCTTTCAAATAGTAAGTATGTAATGGTTCTTCTTAATTCACTTTCAAGTGTCTTGAACAAGAGGGATATGTCCCTTCTGGTTGGTTACATTTTTCAAAACACTCACCAGGATTGGTGCAGAATGCCATAGAAAACCATACCCACTAACTAAGGATCACACATGCTGCACCTCCATCCAACTGGCCACCTGACCTTCTATCCCAGTGACAACCATAAACCGAGGTGTAATAAAATAACCCATTCTGTGGACCAGGAACACTTCAGGACTGCTGCCTAGCTAGATCTCGGAATTCCCACTAAAATATAATTGTGATGAGATATGCGTGACAGGACATTAAAACTTTGGGTTTAGCCTGCTGGACGCCCATGTTAAAAACTAGATTTGCCATTGCTTGTGTTGGATTATAGTGTGTTAACCATGTATACATTTATTTTATGTCTATTATATATTCTTAACGTAAACCAAGTAGGTATAATTAATGTCTAGTACAGTACTTATATTGGGATATTGGCATTTTATAAGAGGGAATCTACACACAGAGAAGCACATGTTAATTAGTCTTTTGTCTCAGCTAAGCCCAGGGAAGGGGAGATCAGAGCTGCATTAAGGCTTTGGAGGGCCCAGAGCACTTAAGACATTGGGTCCCTAAAATTAAGAGCATTGTGTAATCTTTCATGAGAGAGTGTTACTAACTTACCCATAATTTAACAATACTTTACTATTTAGTTCCTCAGCAAAAATGATTAAGATCAGAAGATTGTAGATACCTGCCATCTTTAGGCTCAAAATTAGTGCAGAATTCCAATGTTTATATAAAAAGCATATGTTGCTGGGTTCTCTATTTTGGACAGTACTGACGCATGGTTACAGCTCTGGTTTGTCGCAGTGAGGCAAAGGTTTAACTGCAAGGGGAATACGAAGTCTCAGCAGACTTTGCAACTTTGTACACCCCAAAAGCGGGAAGACATTGAGTTTAGTCCCGATTTACGTGGGTAGAGCAGTGAAGAGCGTGGCTCAGCAGCTGGGATTGCAAATTGTAGTGTCTGAGAATGGCCGTTGATGAGGTACAAGATACTGTTTATAATAGAGTGCATCTTTCACCCACTGTTTGCGTAGGTGATTTATTTATCCCATGTTGAGGCTAAAGCTATACAGTCCTGCCTTTTTCAAGGAGATAACCAATAAGACCCTCCCCTTAAGCACCACAAAGAGGTTATTTCAAACCTTAAATTGGCCTCTGGTCCCTATAATATCAAGGCCCTCTCCACTATGTGCATACTGAAGATATCCAATCTGATAAACGTATCCCATGCATCCTATTAAGCCAGGGTGTGCATTCCTCCATTTCCAAGAGCCTGATTGAAAATGAGCTCTACCTATAAAGTCAGACATGTTTTATTAAGTTTTATGTTTATATTTTTAAGGTTTGAATTCAATGTTTTAGCTCTAATTACTGACCTAAATTCTAGCCTCTGTACCATTTCGGACTAAACCACCATGCACACATTTAGAATTTCGCTAATTAAAGCAATATCTCTGCATATTGTGTGACATATCTACAAATGTCATTTCCTGCACGGTTGGCATCATTTCACAGATTTTGTCCTAATGGCAGCTTTGCCAACCTCATTTCTGCCCAGTATATGTATGAGTCCTCACACTTTAAAGAGCCCATGACCTAAAGTTCAAAAATAAACCATGTGATAGGCCAGTGTCTGTAGATGAACGTGCCAGCCCCTGTTGACCACATTCAGCTATCATTTACTATCGTGGCAAGAATGTAAACAATACGTCAGATGTGGTTCCTGGCACTGCTATGGGCCGCGGTCTCACACCAGCGCTATGCAGTGGCCCTGCTGATGCAACAGGACAGCTGTTACTTGGAGCTGCCACTGCCCCAATTCTATTTTCTTTGTCCATCGACGTGACAACATCGTTCCTTCATTTGTTGAAGCAGGTACCTTCTGTTCAGTAACTGCTGGATATTTCTTTCCTTGCAAGGAAAAAGAGAGCCAACATCAGCAAGTCAATAGAAATTGCTTATTATTGATTTTCCCTCTGTTCTTAATACTTACTTTTTATTTTGCACACCCAATGCCAAACTTTTGAGAAGCCGTGCTTTAGCACCCTCAAGAATCCTATTTGCCAGTGGCCTAGTCGACTTTATAGGCTGTCACTGTACCCCATACACCACCACCTCCAATTATTTTTCTTCTTCTTAAACTACCATCTTTAAGCCCTTTATAGGCTGGGGATATGCTCTGCTCCCACTGCCCTATGCCATTATTTAATGCCCTTGAAGCCTCATTGTATTTAGGGTTCCTCACTTAGGGTGATCTTTACTATTCTTTAGCCAGGTCTGATTTAGCGACATTTCAAATAAATTGGGCCATTCTCTTCCTTCCTTGACCCCCAGTGCAGACTCACCTAGAAACTTTGGGGTGGCAGAGGCCTCTCCTGCAGAACTTGCCATAACTTGACCTCTTTCTACCCAGCCTTTAGGGAACAGCTGTGATAGTAACCATTCCAGGGGGTCATTTTATCAAAAAGTGGAGATGTTGCCTCCAGCAACCAATCAAATTCTAGATGTCCTTTATTTAGTATTTTCTACAGAATGATAGCTAGAATCTGATTGGTTGCTATAGGCAACATCTCCACTTTTTTAAACCCGCAGTTTGATAAATTTTATCCCCAGATCTTTTTCTTGAATACATGCATTCAGAGCTTCCAAAGCCACTTCCCAGCAAGCTTCCGAATCTTCTATCCTATTTTAGGTATGTAAATTCTGCCATAAAGAGGCTAACACTTTCACAAATTGTAATAGTACAGTAGTTATACTGGCATGTGGATATGTTAACTGTCCAATGTATTTGGATGCAAATATTACATACGCCATGCTCTATTTATAATCTATTTGTATATTGATGGAATTTAATAATTTATATTTAGGATATTTAATAATCCTTGCACTTAACTTGCACTAAAAAATCTTAGTATTTTTTTCTATTTTCATTGGCTATTTTTTATTACCATTGTACAAACTCTATTGAATGTAGATGTAAGAGTTTGAATTTACATTTTACTGTCCTTTGATTGGCAGCTTGTTATTAACATAATCCAGCCCAGTACAAATCAAGCCATCCTCTGACGAGTTAAGATGCATATTGGTCTATGGTTTGATATGCTAAAAATGAGAAGCAGAATTAACCAGACTTGAATCAGCCGCGCCATGTCCTGCTTTGTTGAGCCCCGGCTATAATAATATAATAAATATTCTCACATTAATTTTTATGTGCATCTGTCAATGCAATGTAATGTAAAACACGTGGTGTTTTAAGACAGGTTCTTGTAAAAGTATGATTTCGGCACTTAGCTTTCCAGATTTGAAAATAATGTACATATTGGTTTGTATATGCATGTCAAACCCTTCAGATATACTAAATTTACTTCTCTTTAATGCATGTAAGAAATGGCTCTTAGTGTTTCTCTTCTGCACCCCCTCAGCCAGTTAAAAGTGCTAAGCAGCAGAGCATTTAAGTGGCTTTTTCATTTTCTGCTACCATGTGCACTTCTAGCACAGGCAACAAGCCTGCAAATACTTGTACAAAAGTGACTGCTCAGCATAGGAGAAATGGAAACGTGCACCCATATTTGTGTATCGTGGACTCATCAGTGTCTGTGGGGACTCCCCAAGTGACGGCTTCTTCGCTTGCATACAGGTAGATTGGTTCCCATCTGGCACTTGGAGACATCCCAGTCCTAATGTATTGGGGTACACATAGCACTGAGTTGCCATATCTCAATAAATCTATGTATCTAAATCTAATATCTACGTTGGGCGGTAAGCTATTTAAATGTTACAAAGCAGTTGTAGCCATGCACAGAATCCTCTGTTTAGTCTGAGAAATAAAAATAAGAACGACCATTGTGTTAGATGGCATCACATATTTAACAGAATTTCATGCAATAACCGTTGTTTCTTCTTGTTTCATTCAGAGTTTGGAGTTTCAGTAATCTTTCTTTCCTATAGATTTGCTCATTCCTGTGTACCCTTTCCCTTTTGTTGGTATGCTAAATTAAATCCATATGCTTAGCACATTGTATAGATTAAATCATCTGTATGCACAATCATGCTTCACTATATACAAGTTTTAAAGTCAGCGTCTGTTTCTCATAGGGTTTCACTGACTTCCTGTTCTCTCCATGCACTGACTGGCTCTGCTAGTACCTTTCTTCACCTTGTAAAATATAAAACCTGTGCATATTATTTAACTGTTTAAATGTGGCATTCCCTTATTGGTTTCTGACCAATTAATACAGAAATGTACTTAAAAGGCTTTGGGCCTAACATAAATAACCAGCTGTTCAAATAAGATTTGGCATATGGACTAAATTGAATGTCTGATGAGTGAAAATGGATAATAAGCCAAAATGTAAGCAACACTGAACTCTTGCCTAGGTGGGTTCAATATTAGTTTCTCTTTGCAAGAAATCATTAAGCCAATTAAGAAAACAAAAGTGCATCAAAATATGGTCATAGTGACCCTGATTCATTAAGGAACGTAAATACCGATACGTGCTGTATTTTGTGTAAAATCGCTCTGTGCATGCTCAGAACCGGACTATATAACAGTGAACGCCAAAAATATCCAATTCATCTTCAAGCGCAAAGGACATTTATGACAGCCTTGAAAGCCATTTCTGTTTTAAATTTCCCCTGCAAAGTTGCCGAATATCGGTGACTTGCAGAGTCCACTGCTTAATATATTTACCCCCATGAATGTGTAAACTTTTGCCCATAACAATATATTGGAATGGTTTATTTACAGCTCTTATTAACCTGCAATGTCTGATTTGATCCCTCTGTACAAAAGTTAAGTAATATAGGAACACAAAAAATACTAGGCGCTCTAAGTTTCTTGGTAATTGGAAGAGGCGGCAGCTGGAAAAAAGAGTTTTGCTAGCCTGTTAAAACAAGAACACTGAAAATTGTATACCAGATCCTGGTAATTATAAAAACAATACAAATATATATAAAAAAAAAACAACACACTAGGTGCGCCTATCAATAAAATCTTGTAAATGTAATACTGTAAGAACATAAAAAACAACAATATTGCCTAAACATTCATTCAAGTAAATGGTAAATCACTGTGATTCCACGCAGTTTACTTTCAAAACACACTGATTGAAAAATACAAAGCAGCTGCTAGCGTTATATCATTTTAATGCGACTCATTCATTGGATTTTGCTATTACTTTGCATATGATTTGGGTATCGCACTGAAAGCTTTCAAATAAAATGTAGGTTTTGGCTATTGTTTTATAAATAAACCGGTATAATGCAATGTAGCATGAGTAAATTCTACACTTAGCTGTATGTTAGAACAATTCAATATTTAGTAGAATTACAGCCAGGGCCAGTGCTAGCATGTTCGGTGCTCTGGCTGTAATAAAAAAATAATTTTGCACCCTGATTTTTTAAATTATTTGTTCATTCAATAATGCTTTTTCTTTTAATGCAAATCATATAATACACTTTACTAAAGAGAGTAATACTAATAAATACTAGGGATGTGCACCGGCGACTTTTGAGGTCTCGTGTTTTGTGTTTTGGATCCGGATTTTCGTTATTTTTGAGGTTCGGATTTGTCTCGCAAAACACTTGACGAAAGGTCTCGGTTCGGATTTAAGGTATTGGATTCGGATTTTTTTTGAAAAAAACATAAAAAGTTTAAAAATCAAGTTTTTGGGCTTATTTTCACTCCTAGGCTATTATTAACCTCAATAACATTCAATAACAAGCATTTCCACTAATTTACAGTGTATTCTGAACACCTCACAATATAGTTATTAGTCCAAAACGTTGCAACAAGGTATCTTTCTGGACTGCGTAGAGGAGTGGGTCACCACAATATATATTAAAAACCCTGAACTTTTATGATTCGCACCAATAATTGTACCTGGACTGCGTAGAGGAGTGGGTCACCACAATATATTAAAAACCCTGAACTTTTATGAATCGCACCAATAAATGTACCTGGACTGCGTAGAGGAGTGGGTCACCACAATATATTAAAAACCCTGAACTTTTATGAATCGCACCAATAAATGTACCTGGACTGCGTAGACGAGTGGGTCACCACAATATCTTAAAAACCCTGAACTTTTATGAATCGCACCAATAAATGTACCTGGACTGCGTAGAGGAGTGGGTCACCACAATATATTAAAAACCCTGAACTTTTATGAATCGCACCAATAATTGTACCTGGACTGCGTAGAGGAGTGGGTCACCACAATATATTAAAAACCCTGAACTTTTATGAATCGCACCAATAAATGTACCTGGACTGCGTAGAGGAGTGGGTCACCACAATATCTTAAAAACCCTGAACTTTTATGAATCGCACCAATAAATGTACCTGGACTGCGTAGAGGAGTGGGTCACCACAATATATTAAAAACCCTGAACTTTTATGAATCGCACCAATAAATGTACCTGGACTGCGTAGAGGAGTGGGTCACCACAATATCTTAAAAACCCTGAACTTTTATGAATCGCACCAATAAATGTACCTGGACTGCGTAGAGGAGTGGGTCACCACAATATCTTAAAAACCCTGAACTTTTATGAATCGCACCAATAAATGTACCTGGACTGCGTAGAGGAGTGGGTCACCACAATATATTAAAAACCCTGAACTTTTATGAATCGCACCAATAAATGTACCTGGACTGCGTAGAGGAGTGGGCACTGGGCACCACAATAAAATATATAAAAAACCTTCAACAGGTCTGCATTACACTACACATACGGCTGCTCCTCCATCCTCTCCATCATATACATGTTGGAGTTTTAGCGTGTGACAACCTCTTGTTTTTGATAATGTCAGTGCATTTTGAATATTTTTCAATTTGCCCCACACCACTGAATGTACTTTATCTATGATACGCATCTATCTATCTTGACTGCGTAGTGTGGTGGCCCCGGTACACAATTTGGTACCGGGGCCACAATAAAATAAATACACCCTCCACGTGTCAGAATTCCACCAAACAAGTATCTGGACTGCGTAGTGGGGTGGCCCCGGTACCCAACTTGATACCGGGGCCACAATAAAATAAATACACCCTCCACGTGTCAGAATTCCACCAAACAAGTATCTGGACTGCGTAGTGGGGTGGCCCCGGTACCCAACTTGATACCGGGGCCACAATAAAATAAATACACCCTCCACGTGTCAGAATTCCACCAAACAAGTATCTGGACTGCGTAGTGGGGTGGCCCCGGTACCCAACTTGATACCGGGGCCACAATAAAATAAATACACCCTCCACGTGTCAGAATTCCACCAAACAAGTATCTGGACTGCGTAGTGGGGTGGCCCCGGTACCCAACTTGATACCGGGGCCACAATACCTCCTCCAAACATGCTACAGACAATTCGTCATTGAGATCCCATTAAGTATGTTAAAGACAGACAGGGTCCAAGTGTTATTAGTTGACTTTGTAAAGAAAAAAACTGTCCCTGTTGCACATAGTCGTGCAATGAAGACTTACTTTTTCATTTAAAGGCACGATCTTTCAAGTGTAGTGTTTGTAAGTCTAAGTCATATTATACTTTTGGTAAAATTGGTTTTTTTTGTTCCTCTTTATGTTAATTAATTAGTAATAGAATTAAAGTAGGAAATAGAATTAAATAGAATTAAAGTAGGAAATAGAGTGGTATAGAGTTGTAGTGTGGTATAGATAGAGTGGTCCACACAATATAATAATAAAACCCTCAACTGGTCTGAATTCCACCAAACAAGTATCTTGACTGCGTAGTGTGGTGGCCCCGGTACACAATTTGGTACCGAGGCCACAATATAATTTAAAAACCCTCCACGTGTCGGAATTCCACCAAACAAGTATCTGGACTGCATAGTGGGGTGGCCCCGGTACCCAATTTGATACCGGGGCCACAATACCTCCTCAAAACATGCTCCAGACAATTCGTCATTGACAGACCCCAGACAGACAGGGTCGTAGTGTTATTGTTTGACTTTGTAAACCCAAAAAAATGTCCCTGTTGCACTTGCACATAGTCGTGCAATGAAGACTGACTTTTTCATTTAAAGGCACGATCTTTCAAGTGTAGTGTTTGTAAGTCTAAGTCATATTATACTTTTGGTAAAATTGTTTTTTTTTGTTCCTCTTTATGGTAATTAATTAGTAATAGAATTAAAGTAGGAAATAGAATTAAATAGAATTAAAGTAGGAAATAGAGTGGTATAGAGTTGTAGTGTGGTATAGATAGAGTGGTCCACACAATATAATAATAAAACCCTCAACTGGTCTGAATTCCACCAAACAAGTATCTTGACTGCGTAGTGTGGTGGCCCCGGTACACAATTTGGTACCGAGGCCACAATATAATTTAAAAACCCTCCACGTGTCGGAATTCCACCAAACAAGTATCTGGACTGCATAGTGGGGTGGCCCCGGTACCCAATTTGATACCGGGGCCACATTACCTCCTCCAATTTCCAAGTGTAGTGTTTATAACATCTTAACACTACACTAATTCTAGCACGTCAAAACCTCTTGTTTTAAATAATGACAGGGCATTTAACTTTTGATTTAATTTATTGAATTTGTTGGCATTTTCTTTTACTTTTTGAACATGGCAAACGACTGTTGAATGGTCACATAATGCCAAAAAAAAAGGTGCAAGATGGAATTGTCCTTGGGCCCTCCCACCCACCCTTATGTTGTTGAAATAGGACATGCACACTTTAACAAACCAATCATTTCAGCGACAGGGCCTACCAAACAACTGTGGCTGAAATGATTGGTTTGTTTGGGCCCCCACACCAATAAAACAATTCATCTCTCCCTGTACAAACTAAACAGGCTCTACTGAGGAAAGATGTCGTCCTTATCCTCAACCTCTGATTCCTCTCCCCCTACAGTGTGTACTTCCTCCTCCTCACACATTATCAATTCGTCCCCGCTGGACTCCACAACCACAGTCCCTCTGTACTGTCTGGAGGGCAGTGCTGTACTTCATTGAGGAATTGATTATTCATTTTTATAAACATCATTTTTTCAACGTTGTGAGGAAGCAACCTCCTTCGCCGCTCACTGACCAGGTTCCCCGCTGCACTAAAAACTCTTTCCGAGTACACACTGGAGGGGGGACAACTCAGTTAAAAAATAGAGCCAGTTTGTACAGGGGCTTCCAAACTGCCTTTTGGAGTTCTACCACGTCACTACCTCTAGTTAATTTAGATTGCAAGGCTTGTAAATATAAATACTTTGAAGATAAAAAAAAGCAGGCTGCACAGACTGTGGAGCTAGAAAGTGAAATTAAATGGACCACGTTACTTTGGTGGCTATCTATGCCCCCCCCCCCGCCCTACACTTGTAGTTGAATATAAATAAAGCAGCCTGCATAGACTGTAGAACTAGCAATTCAAATATACAAAGAAATGGACAAAGGCAGTTTGGTATCTGTCTGCATCAGATCCCCTCTCCACTAGGAGTAAAACAGAAAACTTTTCAGCCGTTATATAATCTAGAATATAAATAGAAATTGAGAAATGCAATTTGGTATCTGTCTGCATCATAATCATCAACATCCTCCTCAGCGCCAGCTACATCAATATCCTCCTCCCAGTGCACAACATTCACACCTTCATTAGCCAAATCTGTAACTGGACTGTGGGTGATCCTTCCAGCATATGCAGAGGGCGTGCTGCAAATGCTGGATGGAGTCACCTCTTCCCGTACAGTGATGGGAAGGTCAGGGTTCACAACCAACAACACCCTTGGACTCGCCTTGGGGATTTGTGATGTCATCTGTTTAGAAGGCAGAGTTCTTTGCTGTTTTGTTGTTGTTGCTGACAGCATAACTCTCTTAAATTTTTTGTGGGGGGGGGGAGGAGGGCTTTGATCCTTGGGTGAAGTTGGACCACTAGTCATGAACACGGGACAGGGCCTAAGCCGTTCCTTGCCACTACTTGTCGTAATTGGCATATTGGCAACTTTACGTTTCTCCTCAGATGATTTTAAGTTTCTCTTTTTGCTACTTTTTCTTAACTTGGGCTTTTTGGATTTTACATGCCCGGTACTACGAGATTTGGCATCGGGCTTGGAAGACGACGTTGATGGCATTTCATCGTCTATGTCATGACTAGTGGCAGCAGCTTCAGCATTAGGAGGAAGTGGGTCTTGATCTTTCCCTACTTTATCCTCCAAATTTTTGGTCTCCATTATATGTAGCACAAGATACTGCAGAATGTGTGAACTTGGTAATATTGCAGTACCAATGGACTTATACTGCTGGATTGGTTTTGCAAATTTGGTTATAATTATTATATATTTTTTTTTTTTAAAATTTTTTATTTTTTTTTACTTTTTTTTTATTTTTAAAAAACTTGGGAATAGTGGGGAAATAACTATGCCCTTAGAAGCACAGAGCACAGGACACAGCACCACTGGACTGAACAGGACACGGCACAGGACCCAGCAGCACTACGGAACTCAGCAGGACAGAGCACAGGACACAGCACCACTGGACTGATACTGCAGAATGTGTAAACTTTGTAATATTGCAGTACCACTGGACTTTTACTGCTGAATGTGTGAACTTGGTAATATTGCAGTACCAATGGACTTATAATGCTGGATTGGTTTTGCAAATTTGGTTATAATTATTATATATTTTTTTTTTTAAAAAAATTTTATTTTTTTTTACTTTTTTTTTATTTTTAAAAAACTTGGGAATAGTGGGGAAATAACTATGCCCTTAGAAGCACAGAGCACAGGACACAGCACCACTGGACTGAACAGGACCCAGCAGCACTACGGAACTCAGCAGGACAGAGCACAGGACACAGCACCACTGGACTGATACTGCAGAATGTGTAAACTTTGTAATATTGCAGTACCACTGGACTTTTACTGCTGAATGTGTGAACTTGGTAATATTGCAGTACCAATGGGCTTATACTGCAGGATTGGTTGTGAAAATTTTGTGGTAATTAAAAAATATTAAAGTAGTTTTTGGTATTTTATAAAAAAAAAAATTTTTTATTTTTTTAAACACAGGGGAATATTGGGGAAATAACTATGCCCTTAGAAGCACAGAGCACAGGACACAGCACCACTGGACTGAACAGGACACAGCACAGGACCCAGCAGCACCACTGACCTCAGAAGGACAGAGCACAGCACACAGCACCACTGGACTGATACTGCAGAACACAGCACAGCACAGCACAGCACTAAACAGCACAGAACTAAACAGCACAGAACTAAACAGCACAGAACTAAACAGCACAGAGGACCACCTAACACACCCTCCCTCTACCCTGATCAATGCCCGAGTGAAGATGGCGGCGACTAGCGGGGAATTTATAGGATCCGAGTATCGCGAGATCCGACAACGGGATTATGAGTCAGAGCCTCAGTTTCACTTTTGAATTTGGCGCCAATACCCGGATCTGTCTCGGATCCGACTCGGATCCGCAACGTTCGGGTGGGCTCGGATTTCAGAAATCCGAGCGCGCTCATCCCTAATAAATACATTAAACAGCAAGCATGAATTGCTATATGAATAATATAAACGAAGAACATATATTCTTTGTAATAAGATTTTAAATGTTTGGCAAATTAGTTTGGTTTTGCCCCCTACTTCATTACACTGTACCCCCTTTTGATCCCACTGTGCCCCTTCTTCATCACACTTTGCACCTTTATGACACTGTGCCCTCTCCTCCATCACACTGTGCCCTCTCCTCATACCACTGCTGCTGCCTTCTCATCCACACTGCTGCCTCCCTCCTTCATTAACATTGCTGTCCCCCTCCTTTTTCCACATTGCTGTCCCCCTCCTTTTTCCACATACTGTCCCCCTCCTTCTTGAACATTACTGTCTCCCACCTTTTTCTACATTACTGTTCCCCTCCTTCTTGAACATAACTGTCCCCCTCCTTTTTCCACATTACTGTCCCCTTCCTTTTTCCACATTACTGTCCCCCTCCTTCTTGAACATTACTGTCCCCCTCCTTCTTGAACATTATTGTCCCCCTCCTTTTTCCACATTACTGTCCCCCTCATTTTTCCACATTACTGTCCCCTTCCTTTTTCCACATAACTGTCCCCCTCCTTTTTCCACATTACTGTCCCCCTCCTTTTTCCACATTACTGTCCCCCTCCTTCTTGACCATTACTGTCCCCCTCCTTCTTGACCATTACTGTCCCCCTCCTTTTTCCACATTACTGTCCCCTTCCTTTTTCCACATTACTGTCCCCTTCCTTTTTCCACATTACTGTCCCCCTCCTTCTTGAACATTACTGTCTCCCACCTTTTTCCACATTACTGTCCCCCTCCTTTTTCCACATTACTGTCCCCCTCCTTTTTCCACATTACTGTCCCCCTCCTTCTTGAACATTACTGTCCCCCTCCTTCTTGAACATTATTGTCCCCCTCCTTTTTCCACATTACTGTCCCCCTCATTTTTCCACATTACTGTCCCCTTCCTTTTTCCACATAACTGTCCCCCTCCTTTTTCCACATTACTGTCCCCCTCCTTTTTCCACATTACTGTCCCCCTCCTTCTTGACCATTACTGTCCCCCTCCTTCTTGACCATTACTGTCCCCCTCCTTTTTCCACATTACTGTCCCCTTCCTTTTTCCACATTACTGTCCCCTTCCTTCTTGAACATTACTGTCTCCCACCTTTTTCCACATTACTGTCCCCCTCCTTTTTCCACATTACTGTCCCCCTCCTTTTTCCACATTACTGTCCCCCTCCTTCTTGAACATTACTGTCCCCCTCCTTCTTGAACATTATTGTCCCCCTCCTTTTTCCACATTACTGTCCCCCTCATTTTTCCACATTACTGTCCCCTTCCTTTTTCCACATAACTGTCCCCCTCCTTTTTCCACATTACTGTCCCCCTCCTTTTTCCACATTACTGTCCCCCTCCTTCTTGACCATTACTGTCCCCCTCCTTCTTGACCATTACTGTCCCCCTCCTTTTTCCACATTACTGTCCCCTTCCTTTTTCCACATTACTGTCCCCTTCCTTTTTCCACATTACTGTCCCCCTCCTTCTTGAACATTACTGTCTCCCACCTTTTTCCACATTACTGTCCCCCTCCTTTTTCCACATTACTGTCCCCCTCCTTTTTCCACATTACTGTCCCCCTCATTTTTCCACATTACTGTCCCCCTCCTTTTTCCACATTACTGTCCCCCTCCTTTTTCCACATTACTGTCCCCCTCCTTTTTCCACATTACTGTCCCCCTCCTTCTTGACCATTACTGTCCCCCTCCTTTTTCCACATTACTGTCCCCCTCCTTTTTCCACATTACTGTCCCCCTCCTTTTTCCACATTACTGTCCCCCTCCTTTTTCCACATTACTGTCCCCCTCCTTTTTCCACATTACTGTCCCCCTCCTTTTTCCACATTACTGTCCCCCTCCTTTTTCCATATACTGTTCCCCTCCTTCAACATTACTGTCCCGCTCCTTTTCCACATTACTGTCCCGCTCCTTTTTCCACATTACTGTCCCCCTCCTTTTTCCACATTACTGCCCCCTCCTTTTTCCACATACTGTCCCCCTCCTTTTTCCATCTATTGTCCCCCCTTCTTGAACATTACTGTCCCCCTCTATTTTCCACATTACTGTCCCCCTTTTTTTCCCACATACTGTCCCCCTCCTTTTTCCATATGCTGTCCCCCTTCTTCTTGAACATTATTGTCCCTCACCTTTTTCCCCACATACTGCCCCTCTCCTTCCCCCCTCCCCCACATACTGTCCCCCTCCATTATTTACTTACCTTTCTATGACCTTCTTTCCTTCTCTTTTCTACTTCTGTCTTCTCTTGTTGCTGGCTCGGTTTGTTGCTTTTCTGTGAGCAGCTCTTCACTGCCAGTGTCGGGACGTGATGACGTCACGCCCGACACTTTAAGTGAGAAGGGAGCAGAGGCAATGGGAAGGAGGGCACCGGTTCCGCCGGGGTTTTTTTTTTTTCTATTTTTTTTTTTTAGGTGCTGGTGGTCAAGCGGTATTGGCAGATGGGGGGATCGCCCGTCAGTTTTGGCGTCCCCCCGCCATGCTTATCCCGCTTACCGTATTCCACTGGCTCTGATTACAGTAGCTGTACATGAATTTGCAAGGTTTGATGTAAATGGCCACGGAGAAACTGTTGCTGTTTGTGTGCTGTATCAGTGAAGATCCTATGTGAATCCGAGTTTGAACTTACAGCTCTCGATTAAATTGTTCATTGAAGTGACTGCTACCAAAGGAAACATTAAATTGATGGTGATCCACGATCTTTACAGCAAACAGCTCCCTTGATACAGTGCACTAATCACACTGATAGCCTCCAGAGACGTACAGGTCTCACGCTGTTGTTAGTAACATGAGCAGTTTAGAGTCACTAATCCACAAGTTTGATTCCCTGCTTGTCTACATACCGTATCAAAATCAGTGCTTGATGGAAATTATCACAATTTCATGCAGACTCACTCAGCCTGACACAAGTGGTCACAGGAAACATTTTGCAAAAATTCAGGTTTAAGAGAATTTTTTTTTATTTTTTATGATGAGGGTAAAAAGAGGAAAAATACCTTTTTAAAAAAAAAGTCAATGTTTATGTGGTATATCTGGGGATGTAGTCGGAATGTCAACAATGACCATGTTGACATTCATAATGTTGACACGATAATGTTGACAGAATGTTGTCATGTTCATTAGGTAGACAATCAATGTTGTGTCAATATTGTGAATGTCGACAGGTTGTAAAGCTTGTAATGTCGACAGCCACAATGTCGACATAAAGCATTCAATTTAAACAGGCAATACCACGGGTGGCAATACAGTAAAAAAACAAAATTCATTGTAAGAAAAACAAACAATACACCCACCGCCCAATCAGCTTAGCCAATGGTATTGCTGCCAGCAGTAGGCTGGTACTAGCACAATCATGGGTGTGGGGAAGGGGTTGGTTCCCCCTGATTTTACTAGTATCAGCACTAGACATTGCCACCCGGGGTTGGTTGCAATATATCAGGGGAACCAGAATCCTTACATAATGTCAAACCAGACCCTGGCTGGTCAGCACGGGGCTGGACCCCACGCTGCGTGTTCCGCTGCTGTAGTCCCGCCAGCCCCAGGTGGAAAAACCTAGTGCTAGCATTAGTAAAATTGGGGGGAACCCATGTCTTTTGCAACCCTGATTTTGCTAGTACCAGCCACGGCTAGCAGCACTAGGGTTGGTTAAGCTGTTTTGGGGGTGGGAGGGCACACATTTTTTTTTTTACAGTTTTGCTGGTAATGTGTAAATTTGTTGCTTTATATCAACATTGTGACTGTCGACTTTGCAACCTATCGACATTAACAAAGTTGACATTTTAACCCTGTCGACCTATAAACATGTCAACAATCCAAGTGTCAGACTTTTAACTGTGTCGACATTCTAACTGTCAACATTCTGGTGTGGGCATTCTGAATGTCAACATGTTCATTGTTGACGTTTCATACCCATCCCTATATTTCAAGCAACTGAATAAAAGGGACATGTTCTATTTTGGTGTATTTCTTCCATCCACTCAAAAATAATCTTTATTTGCATAATAACTTTCTGCTGCAAGCATATCATATTGGATATACTGGTACCTAATTATTCAGTGTGGTTTTATTTTTTTCTTTTGAACTAGTTTTCCTAAGCAACATAGAAAATAGAAATTGGTTGTTAATATTAATAATGTTGCTCATTAATTCAGTTGCAGGACCATATTGAAATATGGTATTAGGCATGTTTAGCACATCGCATGTGGACAAATTAGCACTACTATATCCAGCATGGCCTTTTCACTGCTATTATGTAATTGCATATTATTTTAAATACTTTTCAATAACTATTAACTAACACAGAACAAGAAAAGATGCTGGGGACTGCTTCCAGTATAGATAATAGGGAAAGTGGTAATGTACAGTTGGTTAGTCTTGAAAGACCAAAGGGATATATTTACTAAACTGCTGGTTTGAGAAAGTGGAGATGTTGCCTATAGCAGCCAATCAGATTCTAGCTGTCATTTTGTAGCCTGTACTAATTAACTGATAAGTAGAATCTGATTGGTTGCTATAGGCAACATCTCCACTTTTTCAAACCCGCCGTTTACTAAATATTCCCCCAAGTCATTACCAGGGACATTGTTTCAAAGGTATTGTTTTATAAAACTTGGTGAAATCCCTGAAATCTGAAACTGGTTCTTAAAAATGTCCTTCATGGAACAACTAGACATTTACATCATATTCTGTTAAATAATATTTATTTACATTATAATATTGTCATTTTATTTTGAAGAAAATAAATGTTTTATGGTCACTTTCTATTGTTTTCAGACAAGATCATTTCCTACATTTTAATATGGAGTGCTGATTCAGTCAGGAAAAAATGTTAAATAACTGACCAATATTATAAAACAATATTTTATTGTAACTATACTATGACCCCTGTTTATTCATTAATATAAGAAGCAATACAACTGGAAGAAAAACATGGTCTTGTAATGTTCTAGAATTTGGAGTATCAAGAACATCAATCCTAAAGACAAGAGAACATTTTCATCCCTCCTGTTTTATTGAGCATCCCCGTTTCTTCTATGAAAGACCCCTTTTCTTTAGATTGCATTATGTGTGCCACGTTGGAAGATGTACATGTGTAACAGCCACGGATGTAGTCCTCTGATGAATACGGTCTCTTTATTTCTGCCATGCAGAACATTTGTACATGTGCCGATAAAAAAGGAAGAAAATACTGTGTGCACCATTTCCTTTTGTTTTGGGTTTTTATTTGCTTTTCTCATTGCTGTTCTTGTGAATAATATATGCGTTTCAGCATAGGGATCAACAAATCTCATGTCTGAAGCATGTCATCTGTATTTCACTTTCATCTACCCTACATATATTGAGAAAAAGGGACTATTGGATATTTCGGCAACATGAAGTACAGTCACAGAAGGTGGTTCCAGGCATTTATCTATTCTTGTTTCAATCCGCTGCTGGAATGTTCAAATATCCTAATGGTTCTTTTTGAGAAAAACAATGTTTAGTAATTTCCCTGCAGCCGGCGTCTTCCAACGTTGAACCGCACTTGGAACGCAAACGGAAGTGGAAGAATCCCTTCAAGGGTAAAACTTTTTCTGTGTAGTTTTGCTTCAGTCCGACGCATTTCATCTGTTTAACGGACTTTTATCAAGGATGATCTTAATGGTATGGATGGGGCTATAAATACTCTATAGCTTCCCAAGCAATAAAAACCAACTTTTTTGGCGCATTAAAATTAACACTATATTCAGTCTATTTATGGCAATTGAGACTGAGGTGTATAAGTCAAGAATGAAAGATAGAAATTAAAATAAAAATAAAGATAAAAAAAAAACCTAATAAAGTCGCATGAATAAAGTATTTCAATTATAATGAGAAATTCTTCAGTTATTCTCCTCAACAGGATAAAAAGGATTTAATAGCCAAAAAATGATATATTAGAGGAAAACATGATACCCAACGAGAAACACGCAATACCACTGAAAGCTTAATAAAAAAAATTGAAAGAGATAGAACTGAAGTGAGGAATAATAGAAAAAGGACACTTTCCCCGGATTCTGAACATTTTTTAGAGTTCCTCTTTGGGACGGAAGTGCCCACAGCGGTACTAGACACCCCAAAACAGAAAAGGAAACACAACCAAAGAGAGGAAAAAGAGGGGGCAGAAATTTAAATAGAAAACCTACAAATATTCCCCAGAAAGGGATATACAATATCAGTAAAACCAATCTTACAAATAATCAATTGTCTACTTAATAATGGACTCAAATTTGCCCCACAATCTAAACCAGATAAGTTTGAAATGTGTATTGTTAAATTGGCCAACAAAAGCAGAGGAATTGTGACAATGGACAAGTTGGATTATATTGAAGAAGCAAACAGACTACTATCAGACACTTCAACGTACGAAAAAATTCAAGGGGATCCAACCATAAAATTCAAAAGTGAACTACAGGACTTTCTAGACAAAGGCCCAAGATTGGGTATTCTGACTAAAAAAGAATATGATTCCTTATTCATCAGTAACCCAAAAATTCCAGTTTTCTACCATCTGCCTAAAATCCATAAATCTATTCAGAATCCCCTCGGCCGTCCTATTATTTCAGGAATTCAGTCTATAACTTTTAACTTACCAGGGTATATAGATACATTTTTACAATCCACAGTTACTTTACAACCAAGTTATTTGAAAGATACCACTAGCATTCTACAAGCGCTAAATCAAGTTACATGGAAAATTTCCTATATACTAGGGACTTGTGAGGTTGTCACTTTACACCATTACAGACCATGCAGATGGATGTGCTCATACTTATCACTATTTATGTACCCTTACCCATCTAGAAAATGAACAAATTAACTTAATTTTAAGTGGTATTGAATTCATATTACAACACCATTATTTCTGGTTCAATGGAGACTTCTACAAGCAGCTAAAAGGAACCGTCATGGGAACACATTTCATGCCTAGTTGCTCAAATCTATTTGTTGCCAAATGGGAAGATGACAACATCTGGAATACAACCCCTTTTCAAAACATCTTATTATGTGGCATAGATATATAGATGATGTGTTCTTCATTTGGGAGGGTCCTGAGGAGGATCTCCATAATTTTATTGTGTACATTAACAATAACAATCTTAATCTACAATTTACCACAGACACAAGTCAAGCCAGAGTAGATCTTGACATATATATCGAGCAAGGTACCATCCAAGCAAGAACATATGTGAAACCGGTAGATACGAATAATTTTCTACTGGCAAGTAGTAACCAACATCCAACATGGATCAAAAACATTTCTAGCGTTCAATTTAAAAGACTTCAACGTAACTGCACTGCAAGGGATAACTTCCTCAAACAGAGTGAAGAACTAAAAGAAAGATTTCTGGAAAGAAATTACAATAAAAAAAAGTGGTACATGAAGCTCTAGAAAGAGTGAAAACACAAGACCAGAAAGATCTGCTAGAATATAAACATTCCAAACAACCTTCTAATATGGATACATTATTTATCACTAAGTTCAACCGTAACACTAAACCTTTAGAGATGTCGGTTAAACAACATTAGCATATTTTAAAGATTGATAAGGAAATTAACACTATCTTACCAGAGAATCCAAACATTGTTTATAGAAAATCAGAATATCTCCGGAACCTCATTACCAGCAGTTACATAGTCATATCTGATGTACAGGTTAAAGAAAATCACTCCAAAGGGTTTTATTATTGCAATAACTGTGTGTGTTGCAGAGACAAAGCTACATCCAGCACAAAACCCATCACCAAAATCACATCAAAAGCCAATCAACAATCTTTCTACATAAAAACACATATGGATTGCAATACAGGGGGTGTCATATATATGTTCGAGTGTCCTTCGGGACTCCAATATGTAGGCCGAACCAAAAGGAAACTCAAAATTCGTATAATGGAACATTTCAATAATAATAAAAAAAGGTCTCACTACTCATAGTTTATCTAATCACTATTTACAATATCATCAGTCTAACTCTACTATTTTGTTCAGGTATACAAACATTTAAGCAAGATTGGAGAGGAGGATAATTCATTAATCACATTTCAAAAATAGAATCAAAATGGATTTTTCAATTGCAAAATCTCACTCCAGAAGGCCTCAATCTCTATTTCGAATTAAGTTCCTTTCTCACTTGAAATATCTAACTGTATTTTATTTTACTTTATTTTTATTTTTATTTTCATATTTATTTTTATTATTTTTATTTTATTCTTCCTATTTTTTTATTTTTAGTTATATTTAAATTTTTTCTTTAATTTTATTCTAATTTTTACTTATATTTTGTTTATTTTTATCTTTATTTTTGTTTTCATTTTCATTTCTATCTTTCATTCTTGACTTATACACCTCAGTCTGAATTGCCATAAATAGACTGAATATGGTGTTAGTTTTAATGTGTCAATAAAGTTGTTTTTTATTGCTTGGGAAGCTATAGAGTATTTATAGCCCCATCCTTACCATTAAGATTATCCTTGATAAAGTCTGTTTAACGGATGAAACTCGTAGGATTGAAGCAAAACTACACTGAAAAAGTTTTACCCTTGCCGAGATCCTTCCACTTC
This sequence comes from Mixophyes fleayi, assembly GCF_038048845.1. Lineage (NCBI taxonomy): Eukaryota > Metazoa > Chordata > Amphibia > Anura > Limnodynastidae > Mixophyes > Mixophyes fleayi. The sequence goes on along the minus strand of NC_134406.1, from coordinate 165,021,852 downwards.
AGCTTTGCGTTCCCAGTGCGGCTGCAGGGAAATTACTAAACATCGTTTTTCTCAAGAAGAACCATCAGGATATTTGTACATTCCAGTAGCGGATTGAAATAATATAGGAACAATGGTAGGGTAAGACTCTAATCTTATTTAGTGTTTTATTGGGGCTATATGCCTCCCGATGCTACTATCATCTTTTCCCAACAGAGCTGTAACCATGTACACAATTATAGTGTGATGTATTTGCTGGATGTTACATATACCTTCTGATTTTGTTATTATCAGCTGCCTCTTTTACGTTGCCCTTCTAATGTTTGCTGTTCTTATATATATTGTATACAGAAGCTGCATTTACATTTATACATTTCACGGAGAGCGCTCACTATTTTATTTATAAAATCTCACTACAGGCCCTAACTATGATCTACCTAGAAGCTACCTTACCCATATCAGGGACCCACAACAGAAAAGGGATCTAGCTAGCTAGCAGACAATTATCCTAGTTCTTGCTTAAACATTGGGTTAACTGGCATCAAAGATCCATGGACTTTATTCCCTACCAATTAATTTAATACCTCTGTATAGGCAAATAAATGAATAAACTGTTGTAAATCTTGTAAACACTGCATACATGTTCATAACACAAACTCTAAAATGGTCATTTATAGTTTTATTAGAGGCTAATATTTAAAATTATCCAACATGGGTTGAAGTGTATTGATATAAACATGAGCTGATACATTTGCTTTAAACTCATCAGTCCCTGCCCCATTGAAGCTTACAGTCTAAATTCTCTAACACACATACAGATAGAGACAGACTAGAGTCAATTTGATAGCAGCCAATTAACCTACTAGTGTATTTTTGCAATGTGGGAGGATTCCGGAGCACCCGGAGGAAACCCATGGTCGGGAATTGAATTCATGACCCCAGTGCTGTGAGGCAGAAGTGCTAACCACTTAGCCACCGTGCTGCCCACAGTGGTTTATGAGAATATGTGTGACATTCAAGGTCTTATTACATATTAATTTGCCAACACAGGTAATTAATGAAATGCTTGGGAATATTGGGGTTCATCATTCTGTTATACCATATGTGATGCCAATCTACAGAATGTCTGTCTGTACAAGAACACAAACTACTCAGATTCCCTTTTTCTTTTTTTTTTGTCTATACAAACCCCACAACCCATTCTAATCCTTGCCTTGTACTGAGGTAGACGTCTCGTCCTACTCCACAGTACAATGAGCTGCTCAATCCCATGGCCTGGTGACTTGGCGCAACATGTACTGCCTCTATCTGTCTCTGTCAGCTGCTCACTTCTTCAAGATGGCTTATTAAGTGCTTCCCCCACCTCCCTCCTCTTATTAGTGGGAGATGTTCCATAGAACCAAGAGGTAGCTAGCTCCAGTCTTCCCAGTATTAGTTTGTTGCCAGTGGACTAGCCATTCCTACATATAATAGAATCAAAAGGTAGTATGGAACAAATCATAGGGGAATATGAGTCCAAAAGCTGGAAAGTGATTTCAGAAGATAGACTGTTGGGATGTATGCACTAATCTGACAAAGGCTTGTGTTTACTTCAAATAATTTTCATTCTTTATTTTATTGATTGTTCGTTACAGAACTTGCATTTTGTTATGTTAGTCCCATTTATGAACATGACAAGCATAAACCTGTGGATTTTGTTCATCATACCGTATCTGATTGTCCTCATTATGGCTGTCTTTCATTTGGCATGCATGGCTCCCATGCTTGCCTCCAAGACTTCTGTCGTGCTGCCCATAATCTTTGGAACTCCCTACCTCGTCTCACTCGACTCTCTTCAGAACCTTCAGTCCTTCAAACGCTCACTCAAAACTTACCTTTCCAAATCGCCTGTCCTACCACTTCCTAACCATTCTGTCCATCACCTCCTCTTCCTCGCCTGCCATCTCCATTGTCTCCCAGATGGTCTTACTGTCTCTTACCACCCCTCCGTCTAGAATGTAAGCTCTTTTGGGCAGAGTCCTCTCTACCTATTGTCTCACGTCTGTCTACTGTCTGACACCCTTGTACGTCCCATCACATTTTTGAGCTGCACTCTGTGGGAGTCCCGATAGCATTATTCACACTCATCTGTGCAACTTATGTGTATTACCTCATCTATTTGTTACTTGCTTCTGTATCCGGCGCATCGGAATCTGTGGCACCTTATAAATAATAATAATAATAATCACATCGCTGAATATAGTTTGGTTTGGGGAAAAATGATTATGAACGTTTTGTCTTTCCAATGGTCAATGTCTTCAATTCTTTGGAAAAAATATTTTGCCTCTATAGTCACAAAGAAAGCTAAGGTAGACCCACTTGTCAAAGAGAAGACATAGTAGTACTAAATGGGAAAACCTGGCATATACTTTAGAATTTGTGGAGTGAGCATATTATCAACTATGGCTTAAAGTGACTTCTCTTTGCATCATACTCCAATATGTGACACGCAATATACTAACAAGATAGTGAACAGTAACATAATTTGGTGCAGGACAAAATAGATCATAATTACACACAGATAAACAAGATATTTAAATAGCTTAGAATACAGTTATCACTGTTTTATAGATTGCTACAGGAAAATTTTTATTTTATTTAGTTTCTTGAAAACCGTTTTTGACTTTTTGTTCTCTATAAGAGAACAAAGATCCTTGTGATGATTTAGTCTATGTTGTATTCGCAAATCAGCTTGTATTATTAAATAGTTAATGCAGCCTCTAGAGGGGTTTCTGCTCATTTGTACCCAATGGTCTAGTCCATGAATGTGATTAATTTTATCATAATATATTTAGAGTGTTGTGCAGATCAATGTTACAGTATGTAATTTGTGTCATTGTCCAGCCTGACACATTTTATTGACGTTGTTTATATTCAGAGCCTTGGGCAAACATAGTCCAAAATGTTTTGGGTAACACTGTTCTAACGGGTTGAATTAACTTGTTTTTATGAATGCTTTAATTTATTACATTTCTTGTGCTTTTTTAATTCCTTGTCTGATGTTTATTTTTCAGGAGGCTTTTGTTGAGCTCTACGGAAGCAGTGTCCAGCCTCCATTTGACCCCACCTGGTTCTCCATCAAGACCATCCTAAGTATTGCCGTAGTTGGAGCATGCATCACTTTAGGAGCCTATTTGGGACACAAGTGATCGTCTTTATGGCCCCCATCAGTCACTTAAAAAAAAAAAAGGACAGTGTGATGTATATGACCAATGGACCAACTGTCAAATCAGCTATTACTGCCAAAGGAGGTTTTGTTTCTTTCCTCTAGAAATGTTTTCTTTTTATAGAAGGTTTATTTATTAAAGTTATATTTGCATTTCAAGCTAAGCCTCACCATCCTGACAATTTACATGTAGTGCTCAAAATGTAATTGCTTCATTCTTTCACTTCTCTTCATATCCCAGCTCCCCTCACCACCACCATGTAGAGAAGGTTTGGTAACCTGATTATTTTGGGAAATATGTCAAAATTGCCACACTAAAAGTATTTGACATTTAATGTAACTAATTTCAGTGCTTTTATTAATATCTAAAAGGGTCACAATTTTAAACTCCAAAATTGTTCACCAATGATTCTTAAAAATATAACATTGTCTGTTAAAGGCATCAGACTTATCTCAAAGGATCATTGTTTTCTTTAGCAAGGACTAAAGCAGCCATGAATGATACTAAGATTAGTTAAAAACTGTTTAAAGGCCAAACAGAAAAAAAATGTAATTCGCATAGTAAAATACCAATTTTTCTGTTGCTGAATTGGTTCTGCAACCATTTTTGCCTTAATTGTCATCTTTTTGCAGCACTGAGCTGTCTATATGGTTAGAATTTCCAATTGCTTTGAGTAATTTGAACTTGAAGAAGTGGAGGAGTATGAATAGGAATCTCCCATCAAAATCAATAGGATCATTTCTGAGTATGTTGGTAATTGATAACTAATGTCGTCCCCTGTGTGATGTAAATTTCCAACCACACTAACAGGCCCAAGCGGCTCTTGGCTGAGCTGCAACATTGCTGTGTGTTTGGCCAGCAGAAGTCATATTTTGGCCCAGCAGAACAGATCTGGCAACAAAACGATGCTATGGCTTCTTTGCGCACTGAAAATTGTATTATATAATCAGTCATTTCTGCTTTACAATTGCTTGGTTACATGAGCATTATCCACTGTTAAGTTCTGGGTTGCTGATTACCAGAATGTTGCCATTGAAATGCAATATATTGTAATGTAGATCTAGGTGTAGTCTGTGTCCTTAAAAATAATGACTGACATTAATTCGCTAGCTACACATAGAGTAGTGCACCTTATTTGTTATAGGGACACTATCATACAAATGCGCATAATTTATATTTGTATATAGTTTTAGCGAGAGCATATGGTTCTTATCTATTTTTTTTTTGGGGGGGGGGGGGGGGGGAAATCTCACAAGTCTAAAAGTTTGTTATGCAAAAAAATATCCCACACTGCCATTTCAGATGCTCTCACTGTGGAATTTGCCACTCACTCTCTATGGTTTGTCACTATTCACTGAGCTACAAACAGTAGGTGTTTGGTGTTATCACTAATTATGTAGCAGTGTTGTTTATAGCTTAGGTAGACATTACCAGGCTAGTTGAGTGAATGGAGCAAAAGTGGTCTTACAGTGAGACTGCTTTTATACATGGCACACAATAGGGCAGATTCAACTAGCCGCAACTCGATACAAGGCTGCGCGCATTGCCGGCCAATATGGTAACAAATCTCCGATTCTTTCTGTCTCCCATCTCTATGGGGCGCGAGGGAAAATAAGCGTAGATGTGAGTTAAAACATTGAGGCCATGTGTCTCTGCAGCACCTCAGGGCTAGTTGAATCTGCCCCAGTGTCTTCAAATCAAAGAAACAAAAAAATACTTACTTGATAATTTATTTCATTAATATTAATTATAGAACAATTCCCTGTATTTAAAAGTATGAACCATATATTGTATCTCTCCAGTAGTGCAATTTGTGTGTTTCCTATATACTACGGTACAGTGCAGTACATTAATGGGCTTATACAAGGCATTATGTCTGTAGATCTCGATGTATGCAAGCCTTGAAATAAATTAGATCTATGCTCCACAGTACACACAGTATACATATTCTGAAAGCAGACTGTATGTATTCATGTGGTTTCCAAGGATTAAGACAGGGACATTCTGAACTAGAACAGAACATTTAAATCTGTTAAATCTTAATTGTTTATGAAAAAAAAAGTCTTCTGTTCTCATATTTGTAGCATGTGGTAAAACAATTGTGCAATGGGACAGACGGGATGAGCTCAAGGGACACATTCATGCGGATAATAGTTGTCCTCTTTGTACAGCGCTGCACACATATTGGTCAATAACTACTGATTCTGCTAATATGTTGCCCCTTTTTAGGGTCTTATCCTAATAGAAGCCCTTACTTATTTTACTCTGAAGCATACTATTTTTATTTGCAAAACTAGTGTACATATATATTTTTTTAAGAAAAAGAAACATATTTTTGTTAAGTCTGTGCCCTTCATGCTATTAGGGTCTAAATAGCTTTCGTTATAAAAGACTAAGGTCTAACTAAAGATGACTCTAGCACTCACGGTAACTATATTTCAGCCTATCTCCATCTCTAATACACATGGAATGTATTTACATATGGAAGAATATTAACCAAAAATGTAAGAAAGCAATAAGGACTTGGAAGAATAACTAAATAATTATGTCCATCATCTTGGGTAAGTTAATCTTCTACATTAAAATTATTGCTAGGCATAATACTGGGAAAATCAGTAGCTTATGGAGTATACTGATTACATTCATTCTAAAAGATATTGTAAGATCCATTTGGTTGAAAAAATAATTAAACAACAGAGATTTACTGGTGCACGACTGAACACCACTTAAAGTTTCCTTGTTGTATCTTTGTTATACTAATTTTAACCACAGATAAGAAAGGGGCTGTAGATTCAATATATGTGCATGTTGTCTATGTACAATGTAGTAGCCAGTGGTTGCAATGTTTCTGAGCTTCTGTTCATAAACAACCAGCGGCATGCAGTAGTGAAGAGCGCACTATATCTTTACCACACAGCCCCTAACACGCATGTACTAATGTTGTGATGGTGTTGGCATTGTAAGCATAACAAATTAGAAATGTAATGGACCTTGTTTTAGCTGTGTAGACGAAATGCTGCTTCCTACCAGTGTGCATCTCAACCTATATGTTGCTTTTGATTGCCCCAAGAACTCATTAAGTGTATTACATTTGTATTTTATTGTAACTTTTATTTTCAATTTTTTATATTGTGAATAGTGTGTCGTGTTCAGAGGATAGGGAAACGCTGTTCTAAAGTCAGAGCAATGTGTTCTCGTTTTAATTGTTTGCTACGAGGTAAAGCGTAAGGATTGGGATGGTTGGTAATCATTTTGATTGCAGTTTTCTATAGGTCTCACATATTCAAATTGAAGTATGTACCTGAAATATAACCACATATAAGTGCGCACCACAGCTCTGTTATATCAATACTAGGGGCCTGAATTAGGGTTGAACGGAATGATGTCCTGTTTGCATATGAGCAAACAGGTGTCTGCACACTTGCATTTCCATGTCTGTATTTTGAGTGACATGGAACCTTAAATCTAGGCTATAAATGTGTCTGGAGGATAGATGAGACAAATATCATCTCCAAAACCAACACCTGGTATATGTACTGTATCTGCATAATTCACGTCTCATACCTAATGTAGTTCAAGTGTGTGTAGCTGAAATTAAACAAGTGCAAGATATGCACAGCTCTAAATGCAGACACGAGTTGTGTGCATCAAGATGTGTTTACATTGTGCATTTACATCCAATGCTAAATCAGGCCCAACCAATCACTGATTAGGTAACAATATATATGTAGTGATTTATTACCGTCTTCATCACTTGTCATAGGTTGGAGATCAAGCTGTTGGGTGTAACATAGCTATACCCCATGCAAAGCGAGGATCCACCACTCTTATATTTAGGTTGAACAGAAAACCGTTGTTGAATTTCAGTATCTTTATGTACAGTACAGATGGCTCAGGTGGACTGATAAACCTGTACTTAAGCAGGGATGCATTTAAATATGGTCTGCTTATTACCTGGAGAACCAGAGTTGTGCTGTGGTAACATAATGGGTACATTCATCCTGCTAAATTCTATACATATGGCTTTTTCACATTAGATTGTAGATGATCTTTGTAATAAGTACTCTGGCAGAGAAGATTTATGTTCTCTCTATGTTTCAGTGGTATTACTAACGCTGCAGTGTATATTTACCATTAGCAGACGTTTAACGGTCTCTCACTTACCCTTCCTGTCAGAGGTTGTAGCCCATGTTTACGACATTCTTGAGGGACCGGAATCTTGGTGGCTTGCTCATATCAGTGTATGATAACTTAAAAGTTATTTATCCTTCAGTGATTTCAGTATCAGAGTATTCTTTATTTTGTTACATTTTATATAGCTAAAGATTTGTAAACTGTGCTGCTAAACTGCCAATATAATTTGAATTTATATTGATGTATATTTTTTAAGTACAGCTGGGAAAAGCTGCTTACAATTATTAGTATGAAGTGCATGACTTTGTTGCACAAACGCACGGCAGCCATCTTGTTCAGGAATGACCCTGGTCGTTATCTCACTAATGTTATCACCAGGGAATGAAAAATACATTTGAAGTTTTTAGTTGCTATCTTATTCTCCATTGCAAATTGTATGTCTAGTATAAGTAATAACTGAATGCAAGACCTAGTGTAAGTCTTCAATATGTCACATGTTTCATGGTAACATTTAATTTATTTGGTTCAGTAAATTTCTATATTTTTATTGATGTAATAAGTAATTATATATTTCCAGACTAATTTTAAACAATGTAACGACTGCAGGATCCACTGTGAAGAATCTTTTGTCTTACCACAGAACATTGTCACTAGGGTAAGGTCTATTGGTGGGGTGGTTAGCAACAGCTCTGGTTACTAAGAGCTTAAGTGGTATATTTTTCTCTTAGGTCCCGTTCCACATAGAATAGATTTTCCACAAAGAATAGATATTCAGTAGCACATTCCTTAGTGGGGGGGTTAATACTTTGCCAACTGAAAATATTTAATTTCTGGTGAATAACCATTAACACACAGTATTAAAAAAGCTTCTAGTGAGAATATATTTTGTTCAGTTATATATATATTTCACACATTTCTTCAGTGCAATACCTATCAATGTTAAACATATTCACAGCCAACACGTAATTAAATAATAGTCATATTTTTATTAACCAGTCAAATAAAAATTAATTATGATTATTAATTATTTAATTAGGGGTTAGCTGAAAATACATTTAGGATTGAAAGTGGAACATGACCATTTAAGTATTGCACCTAATAGATTTAGGAATTTCCTTCAATAATACATGGTAGAGAGGTTGTGCAGTACCTCTCTGTTTCAGCTGCATTCCAAATTTATTCAGGGCGCCCTATAATATTAGATAAATATTATCTAACTGTTAGCGCTGGTATGTTTTATACAATATATATATATATATATATATATATATATATATATATATATATATATATATATATATATTATATATATATTATATGCACAGCTCAACTATAATGCAACTGAATAGGCGTTGATTTATAAATACTGTGCACGAATTAGTGTTTCATGTAATTTTATGAGTTTTTGTCTTCTTTCTATACTACATTTAGACCCTGGCTCTTTGTTTCTTTTACTGTGGAATATACAGTGCTATGTACAGCCAATCACAGTCTCTGATCATCACACATTCCCTGCATCCTTACTGTAGTATGAGATAATGATTTGCAGGTGTGCTGTAAAGTCTGAACAAAAGATGATTCCCCTGCAGCTAGAACTCTCCCTGCATTGGCAGATCACGTATTTTAGAATGATAGATTTGTGTTTTGTTCATACAATGTAACTGTATTACATAATGATATTATCTATGTCTACTGAAGGCTAAATTGCAGGTCTATGTATTTCTGTTCTTACATACTCACACTCTTACTCACTGATTTAAATAGTCACTATATTGCTTTTCCTAGCTTTGGGCTATCAATCTCGGCTATGTAATGTATCATATTGTTCATTGTATTTGTAAAGTATGTTTATTTTATATTGTGCTAACAATTGCTTTCCATTTAAGCTTCATTGACATATCATGGACTACCTGCTTACTACATATTTCATTTAGTGAAACGTGTTATTGAGCTTTTTACTGACAAAGGTAGTAGCCTGACTCAGCGTTGATTTATAAGGTATCTCTATTATAACTTGTCAACCTTACCATCTGCTCAGCACCCAACACTGGCTGTCAATCTTGGAGGGGGTGAAAGTTGATAGACAATGAGGCAGAAATGTATAAACAACCTCAGAAAATAATAATTCAAAGAAATAAATGACTATAAAAAATATGTAATCATTGTGTTTTATTTAGTTTGTTATGGATGATGGCCAAATTTAGTTGTATCCTGTCTGAATTGGCTGCAAGGTTTAATGAACCCTTATTAAGTATGGTCATGTTTGTAGAAAAAGTGCATTTAAATTACACTTTGTGGAAGTGTTAACAATATTTTGAAATGCACGTGCATTTGTGTTCTTATGTTTGCCATCTATCATTTTGACAAAGGAATGGTATAACTCTTCTATTCCTGTCAGGTAACTATACATTTAAAGAGATCTATATCATTGTAGTACGGTCATTACACAATTAAGAGAACGCTCCCCAGTACAAAGGGAATGGAGAGTGTAAGCTGGGTATTTAATAATGAGAAGCCAAACAGGGCAAATGAACACTATGTAAAGAGGAATAAGTATAGTAACAAGATGATTATAGCTTGGTTCCTTTCACATTAGAGACACAAAGATGCAAATGGCATTTAAGGAATACCAGCCTCTCAAAGGTCCATTAAACCTTAATTACAAACTGAGTTCTATAAAACGGCTACAAATAACACACACACATATATTTCTTTAAATGGCTAAGTTTCACTCAAGTGCACAATAAATCTAAACTGCCTTTCAAACAACTAAAAGTAGGTAAGGTATGGGCCCCCATGGGTTTGTAAATGCTATTACTCTTTTATAAAAAAAAAATGTATTTAGTGGACCACAAACTGTGCAATAACTTAAATGAATCCTTAAATTGGACAAACATTTGATATTCACTTTGCAATTGTGAATACCACACTGCGTGCTTGTGTTTTTGTTTAGTAAATATAAACATATGAATATAAATGGTCTTCATGAATATTAGCTACAAATCCCACATGTTTTGACATGCATAGTGCATCCTAGTTTCCTTGTCTATGCATTTATTTTTATCATAGCAGAGGCGGAACTAGGAAGCTGTGGGTCTCGGTGCTGGGAGGAGGGATCTGGGGCCCCTAACCCTCTGTATTTGCAATGCAAGTAGTGTCTTAGACACCGATACATGTGACCACCTGTCCAGGTGACTTCCGTCCTGGATTTCTACGTCATTTATCCTTCATAGGCAAAAGTTACCTCTTATTTTAACAGTCTGTGTACAAAGCCAAAGTTATTGTTCCAATTGTAGTTTGACAACAATGGTTTGGATTACATTTCTGCTTCAGTGTCGCTTTCATTCATTCATGTCCCCTCTTCAACATGTTTATGACACCAGAACTGGCTGTATGTTTGTAAGGGGAGACAAAGTCATTACATTTACATTTGACCATGATGATTACAAGTAATAGGATAACATTTGCAATGCAAATTAAAAAGCAGGTTGTTTGAGAAATGACACAAAAAAAACCACTCCCCTTTCAAAGCCAGTGCCTTTATTAGGTTGTGTGCCTTACATGAACAGTCTTAAAGAAAGGAATTACCTTGTCAAACGTTACAGGGGAAAGAATATGCAGGTTCAAGTGTATGCATTGTAAACAGAACAGTAGTATATTGTATTGTCACTAAACATACTGTAATCTTGTAATATCACTTGTATCTCTCTGTGTGTATATATTTATATCTTTTTTTGTTTTGTTTGTAATATATGTCCAGTGTAGCTTTCATTTGCATTTTAACTGTAAAGAGACTTTGCTTTATGAAAATGTCTGACATTATCCGCTTTGTGACTTTATTTTACGTAGCAATATGTAGATTTTGTTTTGAGTACACTGTCTGTTTTAAAATGAAAAACATATTTCATTAAAATTGTGGTTGCTCACATAGTTTTGTTGGCTCTCTTTATATTCTTTGTATAGTTTCAGACATATTACTATATGTTCTAATCTAGAGTTTGCATTATGCAATTCATGAGTGACTCAGAGGAGGGCTATTTAGAAACCAAAAAACTTTTTATTTCATTTTGTTCCCTTCTGCAGTAGCAAGGAATGTCAACGGTGGTGAAAAGCTTCCTGAAGCTAAATGACCCTTCACAGTTATGATTTGGGATTTACAACAGTCCAAAAACAGGATGTAGTTTCAGCAATGGCATTATTTCTTTATCATCTCCATCTTTTGGGGTATGACATATATCATACTTACCTACTTTTGCGAAGTTCTTTCCGGGAGAGGGGCAGGGCGTGGCCAATCGCGTTATTTTGACTCTGCTCCCGCGACAGAAATGACGGTTTGTAACGGGGCGGGGCCAAAATGGCGCGGTTCACCGCGAATCGCCACATTTTGGGAAGACAGTAGCGGGATGCAGGACATTTGCCGTCTCTCCCGGGAGTCCGTGAGACCGACCCGAATTTCGGGAGTCTCCCGGACATTCCAGGAGAGTTGGCAAGTATGACATATATTTGAACACAAATTCTCATTATTTTTCACACCACAACTAGGAGAAAAAAATCAGTAATTATCTAGTTCAACAAAAATCCATTTCAAAGTAATTGTTCAGTTGTGTTGCTGCAAATTAAACTTGTTAAATTTCAAAATGACCCACCAACCTGAATTGCCTCTTCATAAATAAGCACATCTACTCTTCGCCTATTGTGTGACATTGCTGCAGTATATAATTAGTGAGGCCTTTTCGTAAATGCAAACTGTGGTGATCCAGAGGAAGACAATAGAACTGTAAATATAGGACATTGTACATTGGCTTCAGCTTCCATGACACACTTGAATGCGGCTCTGGCTAGAATCAAATTTCTCCAGACACTGCAGTGGAGACAGCAAGGTCCTGGTGGAGTTGGGGTGCTAGGTAGATACAAGGAATGACAGGGTGCTAGCTATGGCTACCCCTTCTTACTAGAGGAACATGTTTTTTTTATTACAAAGCAAAAAATGCAGCCAGGAGTTCTCTTTAAATGATGAAAATATATTTATTCCAGTCACAGTGAATGCTCCCATGTCACTGTAGTCCTGGATAAGAAAAGTTTGTTAGTCAAATGTTTGTATTGGCCTTGAATCTACATATAATTCATCTCTAAAAGCCCTTTTCTATGTAAATAATGGATGGATATAAAACGGGAGTAACTTGCACTCGTTTTCCGTTCTCTTGTTTTAAGAGTATTACACCCATATGCATAGCCCTAAGCATCTCCAAATGTGTCTGACTCTCCATCACCAGCTTCTGCACCTGGTTAACAATAAGTCCTCATCATCAGCGTGTACTTGCACCTGCCCTACAGCAGATGTAAAACATATGCCTCCTAATAGGAATCTATGCATATTTCTGCTAGTCTGCATGAGCCACGCGTGTGAACACGTCTTTAGTGTATTCAGCCTTCGTATGCACTACCCTTCCCTCACCCATCCCACCTCTCAAGGCACAGGCGGACTCTATCTGATGTTTCATGTGTCTCTCCTGAAGCCAAATATCCCCTATGCCTTCAGTGAATGAGTGGTGGACATCAAGGACCACCAGGAAAACATTGTTCAGACAAATATTAACACCCACAGAGTTAGAATATGGGGGCAGTGTTAGGAACTCCCAAGCCAGTACAATAAAACTCGGGGTCTGCCCTGAAGGCCCGGTGTTTGCTGGAGCCCCTAGTGGTGGGGACAGACTTGGCCGCGGGCCGACAAGGGGTCGGGTAACGTATACTGACTTAAAGAGAACCCAGGTGTGGAGTGATTGGTAGATAGTGGCGGCCAGGAAAACCAAGGTCAGAGGTCACAAGCACAGGTTCGAAATCCAGGGACAAGCGAAAGGTCAGGTGCACTAGCAGAGGAGCAGAATCCGGTTTTCAGACAAATGGTCGGGGTCAGAAGCGTAGGTTCAGTGGTCCAGGAACAAGCAAAGGTCATACACGGGAGGTCAATCAAAAGGTAATAATAACCAAGCAGAGTGGGAACAAGCAGGCAGCAGAACTGAGGACAGGACGCTATAACCGGCAATGAGGCTCAGTCCTCATTGCCTTAAATAGTCCAGGTAGCCAATCAGGGAAAGAGCCCTAGAAGTGTCCAGAGGCGTGACCTAACAGCTGATTACCAGGTGATCAATAGCAATGTAGTTCAGCTGCAAAACATACCACCAACAGACCCTGCCTCCTGAACCTCCAGATAGCCACCTAAGAGACCCTGCGCGTGTACGCCCGCCTATTGGCCAGCTGGTCGGGCACCACGCCAGGGAGCCTGTAACGTCCCGGTTGTTGCCCAGACAACCGGGACGTGGAAACCGGAAGTGACGTCCCGGTTGCCGTAGCAACCGCCGGGACGTCACCAGAAGCCACAGGAGAGTCGCGGCGGTGCCCGCGGCCGCCGCGATCTCTAACAGTACCCCTCCATGAGGAGGGGTCAAGGAACCCCGACATCCAGGCTTAGTAGGAAATTTTTAAAAAATTCCTTCATTAACCTCTCAGCATGGAGACGCCTCTGTGGTATCCAACATCTGTCTTCTGTGCCGTAACTCTTCCAGTGGACTAGGAATTGAATTTGACCTTGAACCATCCTAGAATCAAGGATCCTTTCGATGATGTATTCCTGGTCTCCGTTCACAATCAAAGGCCGGGGCCTGTTAGAGGAAGGCTGACTGAATTTGCTGGGAGCCGCAGCTTTCTTTAGAAGAGAACAATGGATAGTTGAGGGTATTTTTAAGGAAGGTGGTAGTCTCAGCCTGAACGCCACTGGATTTATCTTTTTCTCGATTGGAAATGGTCGAATGTATCGGGGCCCCAGCTTCCTGCAAGGTTGTCGCAACCTGATGTTGCGTGTGGACAACCAAACCCGATCCCCCACTTTCAATGAACATGGCGCACGATGGCGGTCAGCGAAGACCTTGGATTTTTGGGAGGCTTGCCCTAATGCAGATTGCACCTATTTCCAGACATACCTCAACCTGGCAGTAAAAGCAGGTGTTCCGGAATCCCCACAGGAAACAGCAGTAGAGAACGAGTTGAATTTCGGGTGAAACCCGAGGTTGCAGAAGAACGGAGATGTATGTATAGCGGAATGGCAAGAATTGTTGTATGCAAATTCTGCCCAGGGCAAGAGAGAGGACCAGTTGTCGTGGAATTTAGACACATAGATGCGTAGGAACTGTTCCAAAGCCTGGTTAGTTCTTTCTGTCTGTCCATTCGACTGTGGGTGATACGCCGAGGACAGACTGATAGAGATCCCGATGGATTTACAAAAAGACCTCCAAAATTGGGCAATAAACTGGGATCCTCGGTCCGAGACAATGTCTTTGGGAAGCCCATGGAGACGAAAAATATGAGTCAGAAACAAGGTGGCCAAGGTCCTTGCATTAGGTAACTTGGGCAAGGAAATAAAATGTGCCATCTTACTAAATCGGTCCACGACTACCCAAATGGTATTATGTCCTGTGGATACTGGCAGGTCAACAATAAAATCCATCGAAAGATGGGTCCAAGGCCTGCTTGGAGCAGGCAAGGGTAACAACAGACCAGAAGGACGGTTCCTAGCAGATTTATTTCTGGCACATTCAGGACAGGCACGAACGTAAGTCTCCACATCATCTGATAAGGTGGGCCACCAAAGCCAGCGAGAAAGAACTTCGATAGTTCTACGAATTCCTGGATGACCCGCAGAGCGGTTGTTATGCCCCTCCATGAGGACAGATTTCCTTAAGTGCACCGGGACAAATAAATTGTTGACCGGTGTCTGAACTGGAGCGATTCTCTGGAAGTGTCGGATAGTGGCTCCTAGATCCTGGATGAGTCCGAGATGAATAGAAGTAGTAGGAACAATAGGCAATGGGTCAGAAGGCTGAGGATGATGGGCCAAAAAACTTTGGGACAAGGAATCGGCCTTAGTATTTTTGGAACCTGGACGGAACTTAATGATGAACCTAAATCTGGTGAAGAATAGGGCCCAGCGGGCCTGTCTGGGATTCAGAGTTTTAGCGGTCTGGATGTATTGGAGGTTTTTATGGTCCGTGAAGATGGTAATGATATGTGCAGCTCCCTCTAACAAATGTCGCCATTCCTCCAATGCTAAGTTAATGGCCAGTAATTCACGATTCCCGACATTGTTATTACATTCAGCAGGCAAGAATTTTCTAGAGAAAAAAGCACAAGGATGTAACTTTTTACTCCGTGGGCCTTTCTGTGAGAGGATGGCACCAGCACCGACATCCGAAGCGTCCACCTCCACAATGAACGGAAGTTCTGGGTCAGGATGTCTCAGAACTGAAGCAAAACTGAAGGCAGCTTCGAGAGCTGAGAAACTTGCCAATGCTTCTGAAGACCACTTCGCTGGGTTAGCTACTTTTCGGGTGAGGGCAGTGATAGGCGCCACTAACGAGGAGAATGAGCCAATAAACCTTCGGTAATAAATGGCGAACCCAAGGAATCTTTGGATCGCCTTCAGGTTAGTAGGGAGGACCCAATCTTTGATTGCCTGAACTTTAGCAGGATCCATTGCGAATCCTGATGAGGAGATGATGTACCCCAGGAACGCCACTGTGGACACCTCAAATTCGCATTTCTCCCTTTTTGCATATAGGTGATGTTCACGCAATTTCAATAAAACCTGACGGACATGCTGACGATGCTGAGGTAAGGATTCGGAATAGATTAAAATGTCATCCAAATAAACAACGTCTGTTTTTCCCAGGAATTCTCGTAAAACATCGTTGATCAGGTCCTGAAAGACTGCTGGAGCGTTGCATAACCCGAATGGCATTACGAGATATTCGTAATGTCCCGACTGAGTATTGAAGGCAGTCTTCCACTCATCCCCTTTCTTGATTCGGATAAGATTGTAAGCCCCTCGAAGGTCAATCTTCGAAAATATAGTGGCTGTTTTTAGTTGATCAAACAGAACAGAAATCAATGGTAACGGATACCTGTTCTTAATCGTGATATTATTCAGTCCACGGAAATCAATGCAAGGTCTAAGACTGCCATCTTTTTTGAAACAAAAAAGCAACCTGCGTCCACGGGAGATTTAGAGGGGCGAATAAACCCTTTCTTCAGGTTTTCTTCTACGTATAGCTCCATGGCCTGAGTTTCCCCTTTGGGCAGCTTGGAACCTGGTATTAAATCAATTGCGCAGTCATATTCTCGGTGTGGTGGAAGTGAAGCAGCTTTCTTTTTGCAAAAAACATCACTGAACTCCTGGTAGGGTACCGGTAACAATTCCGGACTAGGCTGTAGGATTCTAGAAGCCTCTTCTTGGACTGCCAACTGATGGGATAAATTCTGCACGACTTGGGAAATCGTTTGTATCTGATTCGCCAGGATCTGGGCTGGAGACAGATTCGGTTCGTCATTGTCCATGGCCGTATAATGCCAATCTACCTTGGCCAGTTATAATGTTAGGAACTCCCAAGCCAGTACAATGAAACTCGGGGTCTGCCCTGAAGGCCCGGTGTACGCTGGAGCCCCTAGTGGTGGGGACAGACTTGGCCGTGGGTCGGGTAACGTAAACTGACTTAAGGAGAACCCAGGTGTGGAGTGATTGGCAGACAGTGGCGGCCAGGAAAACCAAGGTCAGAGGTCACAAGCACAGGTTCGAAATCCAGGGACAAGCGAAAGGTCAGGTGCACTAGCGGAGGAGCAGAATCCGGTTTTCAGACAAATGGTCGGGGTCAGAAGCGTAGGTTCAGTGGTCCAGGAACAAGCAAAGGTCATACACGGGAGGTCAATCAAAAGGTAATAATAACCAAGCAGAGTGAGAACAAGCAGGCAGCAGAACTGAGGACAGGACGCTATAACCGGCAATGAGGCTCAGTCCTCATTGCCTTAAATAGTCTAGGTAGCCAATCAGAGAAGAGCCCTAGAAGTGTCCAGAGGCGTGACCTAACAGCTGATTACCAGGTGACCAATAGTGATGTAGTTCAGCTGCAAAACATACCACCAACAGACCCTGCCTCCTGAACCTCCAGATAGCCACCTAAGAGACCCTGCGCGTGTACGCCCGCCTATTGGCCAGCTGGCCGGGCACCACGCCAGGGAGCCTGTAACGTCCCGGTTGTTGCCCAGACAACCGGGACGTGGAAACCGGAAGTGACGTCCCGGTTGCCGTAGCAACCGCCCGGATGTCACCAGAAGCCACAGGAGAGTCGCGGCGGTGCCCGCGGCCGCCGCGATCTCTATCAGGCAGTATTTGGTGCATTGGCATGGATTAGGCCCCAAATATTTATCTATTATTTATTAAGTTATTTATAAATAGCTGGCACATTATGCAGTGCTTTACAGAGAATATTTAAGCATATACATCAGTCCCTGCCCCAATTAAGCTTACAATATATATTCGCTACCACACAGCCACACACTAGGGTTCATTTTGTCAGAAGCCTATTAAGCTACAAGTATGTCTTTGAAGTGTGGGAGGAATCCCACACACAGGAAGAGCATACCAACTCCATGCATGAAGGGCCAATGTTGAAATCTAACCCTTGACTACAGCAATCTGAGGCAGCATACATGTTATTCCACCAAGCCCAGAGGTTTGCATCCAGAGTCTGTTTTAAGAGACGGGATGACTGTAATACCGGTGATTCTCGAAAGATGGCAGCATTGCACAGATAATAATACATGCTTCATCAGCTTCTACCTACCCCTTCAGTTTCATAGTCAGACCAAAAGAATGAATGATGAAGCAATTTCAGTGCAGCAAGATCACTAGAGAGACATAGTTTGTTAGGATAAGTTTGCACACAGTAATCATAGTCAAGTCAGATTCATGACTGTTTTTCATTGTTTATGGTACCCATTCTATACTTTTCCTCTTCTGGAGTTCCTGGCGCTAAATACTCTGTAATCAATTTACTAAACATATGGTCTGTGTGATGCCGGATTCCGCAAAAAAACCTCTAGAAACAAGCGGATGGTAACTTTTGCCTTTAGCAGCCCTCTTTCCATCACATTCAGTAGCCCCCAGGACTTGAACACACAGTGGTAGAGGCTTATTATACGAAAGGTGCTGGCACAGATAAAATTGGAGACACAATAACGGTTATGGTGCTGATCTAGCTGTAACATGTACTCGTACCATCCAAATACAGGCAAAAACAGTCCAAACAGCAACAGACAAGGAAGATTAGATTCTAGATCTAGATAGAGGCATACAAGAATCAGGAATAATCAGTATCAGGACAGATGGCAAGCAATAGAATCAAGTCCAATATCCAGACTGAATGAACCAAAAGCAAGTTTAGAACAAAAGAAAAGGAAATCAGGGCTGACTATTAGAAACACACTCTAATAATCTATAGAAGTAGATATTTAATTATGGCAGAAAACACACTAAAGAATCAGTCCAAAAGTAAACACAATTTTATAGTAGCACTTAAAAAAAAAATACACCACAGATGTAATATATATTAAACATAAAAAGCATTCTTAAATCAGCAATCTAATTAATTACAAATATCATTTAAACTGTGATACACTGTTATACTTTCACCATCAGAATGTATCTCAACCTTTGTTATAACACATTGAAGTCTACTCAGGGACTGTAAACTTGACGTTCATATAATTAGGAGATAACCGTCCCAAACCATGTGTTTCATCTCAAAGCAGGTTATGGTACTTCCACGGGGGGCTTTGAAAAAGCTCTAGTTAACCTAGATGAAATGCATCTGAAGAATACTTTTTCACAATACCCCTGTGACTGGAACAGATTGTCTTTTGCACTTTCTATTGGAGGAGGAAAAACAGGCTGAAACCCCGTATTAAAAGAAGCAGCTGGTGACACAGGACCCGGGCCAGTTGTTTAGTAACGGCAACTGGCGTTTTGTTCTTATCAGGTGGTAGCAGACGTGGCCTCGATTTGAGCTGGTTACCGAGTAATGCCAACAAGCATATTTTACTATGTACTGAGGGCATCTAGCTGATTGCTAGGCAGCAGCACCTAACTAACTCAGCTAATACAGCTAATTAGGCTGGTCTGTTCTCATTGGTTCCTCTAAAAAAAAAAAAAAAAAAATTCTATCTATCTGCTTTGCTTGTGATAGATAAAGTTAGTGTTTGTATTAATCTGATAAACCTTCTGTTGTGACCTGGACTGTACCTTGGATTTCGCTGCTTTCTGTTGTCTCTGGCCATTACCTGTTTTCTGGATCTGTTATATAATCTCTTCCTGCCCTGACCTTGCCCTATTAACAAGATTTTGCATTGAACTCTGCCAGACAGTGCTACTGATTTATTTTATTGAACTCGGCCTACCCTGACCTTAGAACTGTATTTTGGACTTAACTTGCTGTTCTTGTTGTTGTCTGCTACATCCTTCCATCTCCTGACCAGCAATATCGTGTTTTATAAACCACTACTACCAATAGAAGATCTGGGGGCAACAAAATATGTTTAGAACATATTGCATTTCTTGGAAAGGAGGTTGCTATAGTCAAAGACTTTGTGAAGAAAGTTATAATGATTTTAAAATCCCTTCTGATCAGGGCCATCTTTTCCATTGGGCACGATGGGCAGCTGCCCGGGGGCCCCATAGGCACGGCTCTTAATGAGAATAAATAATCCTGCAAAAGAAAAAAACCTGCAAAAAAACCTACAAGGGTCACTGAGCAAGTACATCAATCTATCTCTATCGCTATATATCTAAATCTATATCTATATCTAGGGGCCCCGGTGCACTGCTTTGCCCAGGGGCCCATAATGTTGTTAAGATGGCCCTGCTTCTGATATTGCCATAACACCCTGCAACTGGTGACAACTGATTGGTTTGATACTATCCATAGTTTGTTGCTACAGTATGTAAGTGCTGATTACTAGCCATTAATAAACTGATGCTACACTATTTCTGTCATCTGAAGTAAGGAGTTGTAGTGTGAAAACTCATCTATGCACAGACCTTGTTTAACACCTGATTATCTGGAAAGATTATCTACATTAAACTCTTGAGACTTGGATCATAGTGATGGAAAAACTTATTGGGGATGGTTATTTTCTAATTATATAAATATCAAATGTATACACATTGAATTCTCTTCAGGGACATTGAAAAGTTGAGATTCTGTTAGGAATACACTAGCAGGAAGAAGGAGATTGTGTTGCGATAAAAGATGGTTTATTGAAACTCAGCAGCAGACAGGTGATAACAACAGAGTCACTGTACTGAACTGGCAAAATGATATGTAGGATAATATGGAGATATACAGTGTAGCAGAAAGTCAATAGCAGTAGATAATGCAGAAGTATCTTTGAAACTACTCGAGCAGGTTGTCTACAACTGCCTCACCAGGCACCTCTCGGACAACTCCCTCCTTGACTCTCTCCAATCCGGCTTCCGCCCCCTCCACTTGTTAGGAACCCCTCCAGCCAGTACATCAACACCCGGAGTCTGCTCTGAAGTCTGGTGTTCGCTGGAGCCCCTAGTGGTAGTGACAGACTTGGCCGCAGACAACAGAGGGTCGTGAGTTGGGCACTGACTGGGGAGAACCCAGCGATAGAGTATAGGAGTAACCAGCAGAGTGAAGTCAAAGCAAGGGTCGAGGGCCGGCAGCAAACAGAGTATCCAGTAGACTAGCTGAGGTCAGAGGTCACAGGCGAAATGGCAGCGTCAGAGTCCAGGCAATAAATCAAGGGGCACAGGCAGACAAGCGTAGTCAAATATTTAAGCAAGGGTCGCCAACAGTAAACAGGATCAAGGATAAGCAGGTACAGAGAGGGAGCAGGCTACAGCACTAGAGCAGGAACTATAAATGGCAGGGTGGGCTTGTCCCTTCCTGCCTTATAAGCAAGTAATGGCCAATCAGAGGTGTCCTGCTTAGCAGGAGGATTTAGCCCAGCTGGGCTTTAACTATTCAATTAGTGCGCATGCGCCCGGCTGCCTAGATGCCGGGACACCAGGATCAGGAGGAAATGACGTCCCGGTCGTCATGACGATGGCCGAGACGCTGAGCCAGACCCGGAAGTGAGTCGCGGGGGTGCCCAGAGCCGCCGCGGCTCGTAACACCACTATACTGAAACTGCCCTGACCAAAGTTGCCAACGACCTTCGCTCGACTAAATCCAGGGGTCACTTTTCCCTGCTTATCCTCCTGGACCTCTCCACGCCCTTTGACACCAGGGACCACCCCCTCCTATTACAGACCTTTAATTTTCTCTCCCTCTCTGGCTCTGTCCTTGCATGGTTCATCTCATGTCTTGCTAACTGCTCCTTCTCTGTTTCCACTTCTAAATCACCCCTCCTCTGCCCTCCCTGTAGGAGTCCCTCAGGGCTCTGTTCTTGCCCCTCTACTCTTTTCGCTATTCAAAACCTCCCTGGTTGAGCTTTCTTTGGTCTCCAGTATAACCTTTACACTGATGACATTCAACTCTGCATCTCCTCTCCTGTTCCCGCCCCACCTCCTCTCTCGTGTATCTGACTGCCTTTCTGCCATCTCCTTTTGGATACCTCAAATTCATCACCTGTCTCTCCTCTCTTCCAAAGTCCTTAAATGTGCTCTATGGAATGCACACTCTATTTGTAAGAAACTTACCTCCATACACGACCTCTTCCTCTCAACCTCAACCTTATGGCAATAACAGAATAATGGCTCACGCAATCAGACACTGCCTAATCTGCAGCCCTTTTACATGATAGCCTCCATTTCACCCACACCCCCAGACCTGGAGGCAGACAAGAAGGTGGGGTTGGACTACTTTGCTCCCCACATTGCACATTCACAGTTCTACCAAATGTCCCATCACTCATGTTCACATCTTTTGAAGTACATACTGTTAGGATTTTTAACCCATTCTCTATGCCTATCGCTGTGATCCATCGCCCCACCAACAATTTCTTCAACATTTCTCTGCATGGCTCCCTCACTTATCTTCTGACACCCCACCATCATCATTGGTGATTTCAACATTCCTATTGCTAATCCACGTTAAAATGTTGCTTCAAAACTGCTCGCGCTAACCTCCTCACTTGACCTCTCCCAGTGGATTGAATCCGCTACTCATTAGGATGCCCACTGTCTTGATCTTGTTTTTGTCACAATTTAGGCGCAGAGTACATGCTAACTCGAGTAGAAGGTGTGGAATCTAACATGCACCTGGTTTTCACCAAGAACCCCCGCAAGGAAGTATGGGCTCCGCTGCAGGAGACACGTAGGTCGTGGTCCTTCACTGAGTCGTATAGCGAGGCACAGAATGAGAGTAGTCAAGTGAGCTGGTCTGGTAATGTGTTGGCAACGAGGTACAAGGGAAAATCCAAGGGAGAGGTCAAACAATGCAGGGTCAGTAACAGTCAGGAGCAACAATGCACAAGGGAAATCCAAAAGAGAAGTCAAACAATCCGGGTAGTAAGGGGGCAGGAAATCAGAGGTAGTCCGACAAGCCAAATCACACTTGAACGCTGGAACAGGAAATAGACCTCATACTCTGGCACAGGTGAGGGGACAGGAACTGCCTTATATAGTGCAGGCAGCCAATGAGAGGGAGAGAGGCGGCGGTGCTGTCTTCGGCAGCCCTCGGAGGTTAGAATAGCATCCCATTGCCTAGCAATGGGACGCGCATGCGTGGAAGAACCGACGGTCCGACTGGAAGTCTTGCGTCTGGTTGCCTGGCAACCAGACGCGACGAGAGCAGAGACTGGCGACCGTCCCAAGGAAGCAGCGGGGAAGCACCTGACAGTTTTCTATAGACTATGCTCAGTTTCTAATTTCCTTTACACTCCTTTCCCTCTATAGTTTCTTGTCTTGGTAATCTATCTCTCACCACTCTCATCACTATTCAAGCACGTAGTGATTACTCCTATTCTAAAAAAAAAAAATTCTGACCCAAACTCTCTCTCAAATTACTGCCCCATCTCTCAGCTCCCATGCCACTCCAAACTTCTTCAGAGAATTGCCTACACTCACCTCACACATTTCCTTTCTGCAAGCGAACTATTGGATCCTCTTCAATCAGGCTTACGCTCTCAACACTCCACAAAGACTGTGCTGACCAAGGTTGTCAATGATCTAATCACAGTTAAACCTAAAGGTGATTACTCTCTTCTAATTCTTCTGGATCTCTCTGCTGCATTCAACACTGTTGACCACTCTTTCGTCATACAGATGCTACAATCCCTAGGTCTTGAAGGCACTGTCATATCCTGGTTCTCATCCTACCTATCTAATTGCTCTTTCAGTGTTAATTTCTCTGGAACAACCTCCACTCCGCTTCCTTTACCAGTTGGAGTACTGGTAAAGAAAGCTGGTAAAGGAGTCTTGAGTAGTCAGTACTCAGGCTCAGTCCTAGGTCCTCTGCTATTCTCTAACTACACCATTTCTCTTGGAAAACTAATAAGCTCCTTTGGATTTCAGTATCATCTCTATGCAGATAATACATAACTGTATCTATCCATCTATCCTGATCTATCACCATCTGTGTTGTCTTGCGTTACTGACTGTCTTTCTGGCATATAATTTTGGATGTCCTCTCGCCAACTAAAAACTTTCAAAAACAGAATTAATAATATTCCCACCCAACAAGAAGCTTCCTGCCTGACATTTCTATATCTGTTGACAACGTGACCATAAATCCCACCCCGCAAGCTCGCTGCCTAGGTGTAATCCTTGACTCGCAGCTATCTTTTGTTCCCCATATCAACTCTATAATTACATCATGCTGCATACATCTAAAAAACATTTCCAGAATACGTACATATCTCACACAAGACACTGCAAAAACATTAATTCATGCACTCATCATCTCCTGCATCGACTATTGTAATTCCCTGTTTACTGGTGTTCCCAAAATCAGACTCGAGCCCCACAATCTATTTTGCATACAATGGCTAGATTGATTTTCCTTGCAAATCATTTGCTGAGTCACTCTGTCAGTCTCTACATTGGTTGCCTGTTTTTCAACTAATCCAATATAAAAGTCTTCTACTAACATTCAAGACCATCAGCAAAATTGCACAGACATACATCTCCTCACTTGCCTCAAAATATTTCCCAACTCGACACCTCCGTTCTGCACAAGATCTGTGTCTCTCATCCACTCTCATCACTTCCTCCCATTCTCGGTTACAGGACTTTTTTCGGGCTGTACCCACTTTATGCAATTCACTCCCTTGCACCACAAGACTTTACTCTAGTCTTCAAACCTTCAAGCGTTCTCATAAAACCCACCTCTTCAGACAAGCTTATAATATTCCTCTTCCACCCTCTTAATCTCCCTAGTTTATCCTATTACCACTCTCTACACAGCTAACACAAGACAATAACCCTCTGACCAACATAGTTGTGTGACTGAGTATGCAGCCCACTAAATACTTTGTAGCCTTGCATTCTAGCTTGACAAATATTCAATATGATGTATCACTTACCCTTGTGTATCAAACCATTGTCCCATAGATTGTAAGCTTGTGAGCAGGGCCCCCTTGCCTCTCTATATATATGTATTTTCCAGTATTGTTTTATTGCTGTTTGTTCCCAATTGTAAAGCGCTACGGAATCTTCTGGCGCTATATAAATAATAATGATGATGATGACATTTTGTTAAAATCAATATTGCCAAAACCAAACTCATTGTCTTCCTTCCTTCTAAATCTTCACCCCCACCTTGATCTATCCATCTTCGTTAATAACACCATCATTTCTTCCATTTCCCAACTCCACTGCCTGATTGTCACCTTTGACTCCTCTCTCTCTTTTGCCCCCCACATTCAATCTATTGCACAATCATGTTGCTTCCAACTACGCAATATCACTCGCATTCGGCCCTTCCTATCTCAGGATGCCACCGAAACCATTATCCATGCACTCATCATTTTTTCCCATCTTGATTACTGCAGCCTTCTCACCGGCCTTCCCCACTCCCACCTCACCCCCTTCGCTCTATACTCAACATGGCAACAAAACATATCTTCCTTTCACAACACACTTCTTCTGTCTGTCCTCTCTGCCTTGCCTTACATTGGTTCCCCTTCCTGTACAGAAACCTTTTCAAACTTCTCACCCTCACCTACAAGACCCTCTCACACTACACTGTCCCTTATATATATATATAACCTCCTCTCCTTTCACACTCCTTCCCGCTCCCTGCGATTGGCCAATGACCGTTGCCACTCCTCCACTCTAATCACCTCATCCCATGCCAGAATTTAAGATTTCTTGCGGGCTGCTCCCCTCCACTGGAACGACCTCCCACATTCCATCCAACTGTCCCCTAATCTGTCCTCCTTCAAATGGGCACTTAAAACTCGTCTGTTCTTCAAAGTCTACCAGCCATTCACCTAACCTTCTCCTGCTTGATCTCCTCTCTCTTCCCCTGTCCCTGTACTTGCTCCTCTTGCGCGTGATCCCCTCCACTGAATCCCCTTTTGCCTGCAGTTTGTTTGCCCTCCCTTTAGTATCTAGGCTCTTATGAGCAGGACCCTGTTCCCTCCTTTCTCTCTGCCATTTCTCCTCCTCCAACTTTATTGTATTAGCTATGCATGGAGCTATTGGAGTCCTGGTTTTATTTGTTTATTGTTTTGTGAAAAGATAGATATAGGTGTTCTTTCTGCGCTCCTCGATAATTGGCGAAGGGAATAGGGAATGCAGCCCGATTATCCCTTGGAAACACCTACTAAATTTCCACAGATTGATAAATATAAACAGAAAATCGGGATCAGGCGCACAAGGGGCGGGGTTTGAATCAACGGGTATCTGAGTGACAAAAATACTTGCTAAACATGCATAAATAACAACACATCAGATATAATTATAAAAATGTTCATAGTCACAGTGGCAGATTATCACAATGTCAATGTCCAAATATCCCAGAATAAAAACAGGTGGAAATCCAAACGAACACCAAATGCGTTCTGTTGTAAGTTCACAGGATCCGCCACATAATCCACATGTGCTCAAAAAACAAAGAGAGACATATATCCTCCAATAGTGTAGTACTCCAATATTAACGTTTATTAAACAATGGTTAAACTTCACTTACATTTTGTAAGGGAAACTGTGCACATCAAGGTTTCTTTGGTATGCAGCAGGATTCCTGCTGATAGTTTGTATCGCGGTCGGAGCTCCGTGTAACTTCCGGGTTGTGTTACCCTGGTAACCAGTCTCAAACTCATTGGAACCCTACACGTTTCATCATTAAGACTTTGTCAGGGGTGATCCAATGAGAGTCGAGACATACTTTATATAGTGTCCTAGATTGAGTTCTTGCTGGTTAACTGTTACATTGCCGATAATGAGTACCAATAGCGATATGATGTTAAAAATGGGTTATTAGGTTGCCTAAAAGACATTAAATTGACTGCTATGTAGTCAAAGGCAGTTGTTCATATACATACATATCTCACTGTGTAAAAATCCTTGATGCATAATCAATCATAAAATAACAGTTAAAAACATAATAAAACATAAAGGGGAGTATTAAAACATTTCACCAATAAATAGTGAAATATTGGAATATACATCCTAAATATATAGTAATTGTAACTCAGGAGTGTCTGTTTATATCGCAAAAGGGAAAGTAAAATCAGAGAAAGGAGATTAATTCAAAGTCCGAATTTAACCCCATTGGTGTTAGGGTATTGAGATTAAATATCCATTTCGCTTCTTCTTGATTGAGGAGTTTATTAAAATCTCCTCCTCTCCAGGGTTTCTGAACCAATTTGATCCCTAAAAATTTAAGACCCGATGGGTTTTGATGGTGTGCTGTTTTAAAATGGTTTGATAGGTGATGGGTTTCTAGTCCAATTTTGATGTTTCTAATATGCTCGTTAATTCTTGTCTTCAGTTTTCTAAAAGTTCTACCTACGTACTGTAGTCCACATAGACAAGTAATTCAATATATTACACCCATAGAGTTACACGAAATGTGTTCTTTTATACGAAAAGTTTTTGATGAAGTCCGTGAAGTAAAGTTTATTGTTTTGTACTGTCTTACCCTGTCTGGTCAACTGTTTGTACTCTGTACGGCGCTGCGGAAACCATGTGGCTCCCTATAAATAAAGGATAATAATAAAAACTTATTTACAATAGCAGTCTCCAGCATAAATAATGTTCATTTTAGGCAGACAGGCTGATGGTAACACAGCCCAAAAAGCACAAAGAACAGTGGCACTACTGATATAGGACTGGAGACCCTCAGTGTGAATGGAAGGAATGCTGTAATCTAAAGTACTCTAGTATGTAACAGTAGCGGGTGAGGTACGGCATAACGGTGCTGACTACAACGACAAGACTTACCCCAACATCTTCAGTCCGAAAGGCTGCTTCCCGACGAGGATCCATGACGACTCTTCTGTGAACCAACTACAAGCAATCCCGAAGAAGGAAGACACCGACGAGTTGATGTCAGTGACATGGGGGTAATGTGAGTATGCAGCTATATACAATGTACTTAAGAAAGGGTTGTACATTGTATATAGCTGCATACTTATCTGGGTTACTTGATGATCTATCCTCCAGGTCTTTTTGGGTAGCTAGACTTCTAAATTC
Organism: Mixophyes fleayi; assembly: GCF_038048845.1. Classification (NCBI taxonomy): domain Eukaryota; kingdom Metazoa; phylum Chordata; class Amphibia; order Anura; family Limnodynastidae; genus Mixophyes; species Mixophyes fleayi. The sequence continues at coordinate 164,994,039 of NC_134406.1, read as the reverse complement.
ACATGTGTAGGGATTACTTTTATCCACTTTATACTTCCAAAAATTAATGTACATGCAATACTGTGATATTGTTTACATATTTTAATAACAAATCCATACAAGATACACGCACATAAATGAGAATCCCCTCTCCTGGAACTGATCCCTTAGGTGGCAACATATTGCCCCCAGAGCGCCCCAAGGAGTCTGTACAGAAATATTAGCCTCATGCATTTAAAATAAATGCATGAAACTAATAACTGTCTCTGGCAGTTATTAGTGCTCAGAGAAGTGCTCAGAGAGGAAGTGTTTTCACTTCCTGTCTGAACAGCAAGAAGTGCACAGCGGAGCTACAGGACAGAGCTGGAGATCACTACTAAAGCTATGTGACAAGCTATATGAGACCTATGGAAGAAGTGAGGGGCTCCAATGAAACCTATGGAGTAGGAGGGGGCTGCAATGAGACCTATGGGGAGGGGGTCCTGCAAAGAGACCTATGGGGAGGAGGGGGCTGCAAGGGTGAGAGAATTTGCACCGACTATGAGGACAGGGCAGCAATGAGAGAGACATGGAGGGCCAATGAGAGAGACGCGAAGAGGGCTGCAATGAGAGTGACATGGAGGGGGCTGCAATGAGAGTGACACGGAGGAAGCTACAATGAGATAGAAAAGAAGAGGGCTGCAATGGAAGGGGAATAAGAGAGATATGAGTGTAACAATAGCAGTGTTTTTCCTCTCTTGTGAATGATGACACTATGCCCTTCATTTTAGACAATAGGGCCCCCTCATCCTAAGTTCCTCAGGCCCCCCAAAGCCTTAACCCAGCCCTGATTGTCCCTTATTTGTAACCTTAGGGTGACAGGTGTGGCAAAAGTCTAGCAGGTGGGTCTGGTCTCCAAGATAAACCAATGCCAGTAGGACCCTGTTAAGTTTTGTCTCTTGGGACTTTTTCAAGGAGTTTTGGTCCTCTTCAGCATATATTCCTGTCTCCAGTGTCTCTTTTTATAGTGACTTGTTGCCTTCTTAAATTGGTCACGTGGGGTCTGATTCATTAAGGAAAGTTTAGCAAAAGTAAGTAAGGCAAAACCATCTTGCATTGGAGGGGGAGGTAAATTTAAAATGTGATGGCAGATTTATATTTGGGGTAGGGCATGTCATAGATCAACTTTAAATTTCAGTGTACAAAAAAGATATCAAGTATTTGTGTGCTACATGAAAAAACAGACAGTATATATCTTATGTGCAAAATAATAAACTAATTTGCACCCCTTGCATTGTAACATGGTTTTGTCCAGAGAACTTGAGTAAGAAAAGTTACTAATTTTTTTGCTTAACTTCCCTTAATGAATCAGGCCCATGATCTTTAAACATTGATTTCAATTCCACACAGAATAAAAGTAATTGCTACAACAATATTTTTGGCAATAATTCATATTACAAATAAAGATAATACTATATTGTATATAATATTTATATATATATATATATATATATATATATATATATATATATATATATATATATATATATATATATATATTCATCTACAAAATAATTGAAAACGGATAAATAATTCTGAACATTTTTGTTAGATTTTCTAAATTCAAAACTTTTGTTATACTATTGTTATGTATTTTTATTCACTTAATGATTCAAATAAAAAGAATGTTTACAACTAAAATTGATAAACTTTAGATTTGATGATTAAGTATGACTACATTTTATTATATATTTTAGGAGTTACCCAGCAAGAAAAAATAATTTTATGAACAAAAATAAATACACTGTTAAAAATAGTTTATCTATTATATTTATTTACAAATTTTACACAGAAAAATACTTTATTCAAGCCATATAACCAGCAAACACACCTGCTGGCCACATGGATTTTCGCCATTTGACAAATAGGCCCATTTGCCTTTATTTTTTGATGTGTTCTGAAAATTGTACGCTTTGACATAGAAAGTTATATAGAATGTAAGACACTGCCAACATTAAGAATGGCAGAATTCCAGGTTTGAGCATACAGACCACTCACACCCATGCAACAAACTAGAAGTGTGAATTAAATAGATGTTTAATAGACATTATGGAGAACAAAACAATGACAAAATGCAAGTAAGAATAATAACATTGACACAAAGGAACTAATATTGGCAAGAACAAGGACTGCAGAGAGCAAGGATACACACGTGACTGAGGCTAGGGAACATGGTGCACAACTAAAGCATAGCTTACTAGACAGGATAAAGGGCCAGGATTTTCTGAGCAATGCAGACAGAAGTCAAATTAAAAAGACCTGCACAGTGTCACAAGAAGGAGTAATAACTGGATGATAAGCCTCAGGATACAAGATATGAGGAATATGCAATATTCTTAAAATAATCACAAAGCTCAGGATATGGCTAAGTAGTCTAAGCATATGAAGACAATGCAAAGCACTAAGCTTTAAGGGGAGAGTTAATATATACACTTAAAAATGACAAATAATAAGCAAAATTGAAACAGTCTGTCTCCACCTACTGGCTAGATGGTAGGTTGCAGGATTTCTTTTTGCCGCCACCTAGAGGGAACCACAAAAAAATTGGAATTACCTCCCTCTTGAGGAGCAGACTTTGGAGTCTGCACAACTAATTGTGAAGAGGAAAATCAGGCTAAGCTCCAAGTCCATCAAAGTTAATAATGAATTAGTATAAACCAGATCAAAAAGAGTTTTGTTGCTGGGTTTAGGACCTGTCTGGAAAGGCTTTGTTAATTATGGTAACCTGAACATAGAAGTTTGGCTGGGCACCATCTGGACCAGAGTTTCAGGGTGCTCAGACCTAGAGGCCAGTGCAGTAGGATTCTCAGATCCAGAGGCAAGGGCAGCAGGGTCCAGAGTCAAGTTGGCAACCAGACTCTATGGAGATATGGCAGAGCTAGCAACCAAATACCCTGGATGCTTAGTAGGACTGGCAGCCAAAAACTGAAATACAGCCTCTATCATATATTACACATGAAAGATACCACATTCTCAATAACCTGAGATTTAGAATTTGGGGTCGATATTTCTATCAACTAAATGTTTTACAGTAGGGATATGTCGCACTTTCATGAGGGAGGGTGCAACTGTGCTGGAGGAGAAGATGGTTAGACAGCTGGAAGAGATTTTAGAATGAATCTGGGAGAGGAGGATAAAGATAGATGTAGTGTGTAATGTAGTGTAGACAGGGCTAGGCCAAGCGAAGTAAGGGACAACTGAGAGGAATGGTTTAGAAGAATAGATTAAATATGTTGAAGTCGTTTGGAGTAAGTAATTGTGTAGTGTTGAGAGATCTAATATCTGAAAGGGAAATGAAAATTGTTATTGCCCTCTAGCATGTTCTGAGACTTAGTGACAGCAGGACCAATGATAGGCAATGAATGATAGGCAGCTCCTACTAACTTCAATAACCCAGCATACAGGTCATCATCATCAGCTATTTATACAACGCCACTAATTCTGCAGCACTGTACAGAGAACTCACATCAGTCCCTGTCCCATTGGAGCTTACAGTCTAATTTCCCTAGCATACACACAGACAGAGAGAGACTAAGGTCAATTTTATAGCAGCCAATCAGCCTACAAGTATGTTTTTGGAGTGTGGAAGGAAACCGGAACTCCCGGAGGAAACCCAAAGCAACACAGGGAGAACATACACACAGATAATTGAACTCATGACCCCAGTGCTGTGAGGCAGAAGTGCTAACCACCATGCTGCCTCCATTGCATTATTTTATATTGTACATTTCCTGTTTTGTTAAATATTGATATACAGTTATATAGGTATATATAGGTGTATGCAAATATAAAATATAATTGAATCCAATCTGGCTCAGTGTCACGGTCACTAGGAGTCTCGACCCAGAATTTACCAATAGTTGGTTACTGCTCACCAGAGGCACGGAGTCTAACACAGTGGCTGGTCTTCTCTAGGAACTCCCGCAAAGAAGTATGGGTTTTAGCGGCTTCAACTGTCCAGGTCGTGGCCCTCTGGAGAGTATGGTAAATTGACGGAAGACAGCTTTACACAAGGGGGTCAGGTGTCTCCCTGAGCCGGGTAGTAGGAGGAACACTAAAAGAATAGGAAAGTCTCTGGAGAGTAGGAGCTGTACTGTGTACATCGGATAATAGATGCAATGACAAGTAGGTTATAGAGATAGACAGTTCCAAGGTAAGTATTACTGGAGGGATCCGGAGGCTGAAGAATATCATCACAGATGTAGAGACCAGATATCCAAGCAGCGGATACAATATAGGACACCCGGAGAATGTACTGTGATAGACAGAAATTACCACTAATGTGGAGTAGAGACTTGTCCAGATTGCAGATGCGATACAAGGTAGCGCGGAGAGGTCTGTGGCTGACAGGTATTACCACTAGCGTGGAGTAGAGACTTGTCCAGATTGCAGGTACGATACAGGGTAGCATGGAGAGGTCTGCGGCTGACAGGTATTACCACTAGCGTGGAGTAGAGACTTGTCCAGATTGCAGGTACGATAGAGGGTAGCGTGGAGAGGTCTGCGGCTGACCGGTATTACCACTAGCGTGGAGTAGAGACTTGTCCAGATTGCAGGTACAATACAGGGTAGCGTGGAGAGGTCTGCGGCTGTCAGGTATTACCACTAGCGTGGAGAAGAGACTTGTCCAGATTGCAGGTACGATACAGGGTAGCGTGGAGAGATCTGCGGCTGACAGGTATTACCACTAGCGTGGAGTAGAGACTTGTCCAGATTGCAGGTACGATACTGGGTAGCGTGGAGAGGTCTGCGGCTGACAGGTATTACCACTAGCGTGGAGTAGAGACTTGTCCAGATTGCAGGTACGATACAGGGTAGCGTGGAGAGGTCTGCGGCTGACAGGTATTACCACTAGCGTGGAGTAGAGACTTGTCCAGATTGCAGGTACGATACAGGGTAGCGTGGAGAGGTCTGCGGCTGACAGGTAATGTATATGTGCATACCACGGGTTCCACGGCAGGCAGGTAACACAATTCAGGTGCAAAGGACTCCTTGGTTACCTCAGAGGAATGAGGACTAAGAACAGGCAATGGTAGTAGGGCAGAGGGTGTCTTAAATAGTGAGAGGCAAATAGTCAACCAGTGAGGAGAGAGAGGAGGTTTTACAAGTCTTCAGGTCTGCACATGCGTAGACACTTAGCTAAGATGGTGGATGGCCGCGGTGCTGCATGGGCGCCGGCAGAGCAGAAAGAGTCCTCGATCTTGAGCCAGAGGAACCAGCGATCCGGTGAGTGACACTCAGATTCTCGCATACAATCAAGGATGTTTCATGCAAAGCGTCAGCTCAAGAAAAGTGGTCATTTAAGTTGAAACCCAGCTGGCTCTAGCATCTGCTCCTGACCCTTCATAACATTTCATTTTTTATTGAAAATGTTTTAAATGTTAAGGGTACAGGAAGGAAAAGAAAATAGTTAGGGGTGAAGGGTACAACGCACATAAAAAAATCAAGCATTACAAACATATCTAAAGCAACCAATCTGACAGGAACATAACAACGGGGGAGAGAATGATTTTACTGCAAGAGGGCTGCTTGCGTAGAACAAGGACTAAGGATAGGATGGGTCGAGATATATTCCTGCCATGGAAACCACTTCATATGTGGCAGGTGAGGAGTACGGAACTCCTAGGGTTTCCATGTCACAGCTCAGTTGGACTTTAGAGATAATTTTGGCGATAGGGGGAATGTGAGGCGTCTTCCAGGCTTGGGTAGCAATGAGTATGTGTCTTATGCGGCAACGGTCGCCCATGGAAGTTTAGGAGGGGAAGAAGTGCAGGAGTGCCACGTCTGGGCTAGGAGGGATAGTGAGTTTAGTAACAGACGTTATTAATGCAAAGACTAAGGTCCATGGAGGGTCAATTCCAGGGCACGTTCAAAAGATATGAAAGGTGTCAGAAGTCTCCCCACAGTGAGGCCAGCAAGAGTTGGAGTGTGATGGCCAAATCTTATGGAATTTAACCAGGGTCAAAAAGAGTCTATGAAGTAGTTTATACATCATCTCTGTATGGCTTAAGCAGCGAGACATACAATGAGTCGTGCAGAAAATATACTCCCATTGGGTTGAACCGAGCTCATGCACGATGTCTCTTTCCCACAGAAGAAGAGAAGATTTTTCAAACTCTTTCTCATCGGAGAGGTGCTTATACCAATTAGAGATGGCTACCTTATTGGAGCCCGATGTCAATCTAGCATAGAGTAGGGGAGGGGGCTGTTGTAATGAAAACTTAATGTTGAGACTGAAGAGACAAAAGCCAATGTCAGACTGTAAATACTTGTAAAAGTCATTCTTAGGTAGGTTGAAACTCTCTCTCAGCTGTGTAAAAGATAGGAGAGTCTGGTCAGAGTAGAGGGCCTTACGTAGGAAGAGTCAAGTGTTCAATCGCCCTAAGAGTTTTATCCCATACCGCCGTGAGACTGGGAAGTGATGGACGCCATGCTTTAGGTACCCAGAGTAAGTCAGGTAGTGGGAAGGTTCATGTGAGAGTTCTTTCTAGGTCGACCCAGGGCTTAGAGCTAATTGGCAGAGACCAATCCCGTATCTGGACCAATATGGCCGCTTCCTGGTATTTAACCATGTCCGGGAAGGTGAGGCCTCTGGCGATTTTTTAGTGTGTCATGACCGCAGCAGCAAGTTTAAGCGGTTTCTTCTTCGAAACATATGTAGTGAGAAGGGAGCGTATTTTGTCTATATATGTCTTCGGAAGATTAAAAGGGAGTGTGTGGAACAGGTATAACAGTTTAGGCAATAGAGATATTTTAAATGCAGCAATCCTACCCAGCCAGGAGACCTCATGATATAATTTTGATTATTCTTGTCACGGGCACTAGGAGTCTTTGCCCAGGATATCACCAGATGTAATCTTACCAGAGTAGTGTATGCACACAGTGGTCTTCTGGTAGCAGGGTGACTAGCGGAACAGGAGAATCAGCAGATGGTGAGAGGATGCTAGAGGAAAGTCTATGACTAGCAGCAACAGGTTATGAGTTAAACAATATGAACACGAGGATCTTGATGGACGTGAAGACGTGAGGAAAGTCAGTGGTCTGCGTACAGCAAGTTGTACCACTGCTATAGTGAGAGGAATGTCCAGGGATAGATAGGAGGTAGTGAAGTCAGTGGTCTGCGTACAGCAAGTTGTACCACTGCTTGTAGTGATGGGACAGGTTCCAGGTGCAAGTAGGTAACGGGGAAGTCAGTGGTCTGCGTATAGCAAGTTGTACCACTGCTTATAGTGAGGAAACTTGTAACTGGTGCCAATAGGAAACAGGGAGTCAGTGGTCTGCGTTCAGCAAGTTGTACCACTGCATATATAGGTGAGGATAGGCACTAGGGTAGATGAATGGAGCATCAAAGGTAACACGGAGAGCACAAGGAACTTGATTCCAATGGTATATATAATACAATAGCAAATGACTAGCGCTGCTTGGAGATACAAAGTCACTACTGAGATCCAGGACATATGAGACAAAGTCAATAGCATCTATAACTTGGTGAGATAGAGGACTCCATAGATGAGCAGAACACAGTCCAAGCGGATATGCAATAAGCTGGTAAAGTCAATAAAAGATAAGCATACCGCGGTTCAGTTGAGCAGGCTGTCACAAGAGAAACACAGGGATAGCTGAGCGGCTGAACGCCGACACGAGTAGAGACCACAGGAGAGTGGTAGCGGTAATCCGTGTCTATGAAGCACACAGACAGAGAACATCACACGAGAGGAGCAATGATGATTCTTGCGGAGGTCAGCAGGAATAGTAGACACGATGAAACACAGGAGAGTTGAAGCGGTCAGGCAACCGGCAATGCAGTAGTCAGGAATCAGCTAGGACTGAAGACACGATGAACACAGGAGAGTTGAAGCGGTCTGGAAACCGGTAATGCAGTAGCGAGGAATCAGCTGGGACTGAAGACACGATGAAACACAGGAGAGTTGAAGCGGTCTGGAAACCGGTAATGCAGTAGCGAGGAATCAGCTGGAACTGAAGACACGATGAAACACAGGAGAGTTGAAACGGTCTGGAAACCGGTAATGCAGTAGCGAGGAATCAGCTGGAACTGAAGACACGATAAAACACAGGAGAGTTGAAGCGGTCTGGAAACCGGCAATGCAGTAGTGAGGAATCAGCTGGAGCTGAAGACACGAGGAAACACAGGAACACCTTCAGAGACTCACAGGGAATGAGACTCCAAGATCAGGCCATGAGGTATTGACCACAGGTGCTTTAAATAGGGAGTGTTGCCTGATCAGCCAATTAACTAAAAGCAACAGGTCTGAAGAGTTCATAGAGGCTGCGCATGCGCAGACCATCAGGATGGCGGGCGGCCACGGTTCCTAACAACGGGAGAAGAGGCACTCACAGTCCGGTGAGTGACAATTCTGCGGGTATAGTCAGACGCCTGTCTGCACAAAACCTGGTCGGGATGTGCAAGAGTCGGGATAAGGGGATTGAGTCTATTAGCTATTAAATTGGCATAGATTTTTATGTCTGAATTGAGAAGAGCAATAGGTCTATAGTTTTGTCACACAATTGGGTCTTTTCCCGGTTTGGGTATTGTCACTATATGAGACTCCAACATTTCTTCTGGAGAATGCCCTTGTTGAGTGGCCTCTTTGAACACTCGTTCTAGTATTGGGGCAAGCTCTGTCTGAAATGTGGAGTAGAAGTTGTTGATAAAGCCATCTGGCCCTGGTGCTTTATCTTTGGGCAATGATTTAATGACAGGCAGGATCTAGAGGTGTGTCCATGGGGCACTAAGAGAAGGTTTGGATTCATCGGGTATCATAGGGAGATGGACCTCCTTCAGAAAATTCACTATCAAGAAGGGGGTCAGTTAGGAGTAAGTCTGTCCTCGTTCAGATTATAGAGTTTTGAGTAATAGGCTGCAAAGGCATTGGCAATATCCTTGAGATTCTAATACCTGAGATAGTTAAGTGTTTAATACCATATTGGGCTCTCTGTCCCCGCAGCTTCCTAGCGAGCAGTCTACTCGCCCTGTTACCCACCAAATAAAATTTCTGCTTCAATCTAGTCAGAGCTTGTTGGGTACGGGTATACAGTAATTTCTGTAGTTGGGCTTTTAACAGTGCATTTCGGTATTTCAGATCTGTAGAGGGATACTTTTTTAAGGGATTCAAGGGAAGACAGTTCCGTCTCCAGTTCTCTCTGATGGTGGAGGGAGGCACGTTTAAGTCTCGCCTTGGTTTGAATAGCTGAGCCCCAAACCACAGACTTAAGAGCACACCAGAAGGTGAAGACGGAAGTGCCCTCCGTGCAGTTAGTTTCAATGTAGGTGTCTAACATTTGGTTGAGTGCAGCTCTAGCTTCCAATTAAGAGAGGAGATATGAGGACAGGCACCAGGAACCAGGGGGGACTACCGGTTTGGAAAATCTGCAGGTCCAGACTATGGAAGCATGGTCGGGCCATAATATCAGGAGGATCCCAGCTGATTTAGTGTTCTGTAAATACCGCTTATCCATCAGGATTAGGTCAATGCGCGAATATGCATAGTGGACCATGGAGTGGTAAGTATATTCACGTTTCAACGGAGGCTGGACTCTCCAGACATCAGAAAGGTCGAACTCTGCAAGAAGCTTAGAGAATGCTGTAGAGGGACACACCAAATTATCTTCAGAGCGAGAGGAGGGGGTATGGGAGAGGTCTAACTTGGGGTCAGCGACTATATTGAAATCGCCTATGTTAATCAATGTACCTTGCTTATGGGTTTCAATGTCATGGAAAGCAGATCTGAGAAAGGGAACCTGACACGAATTAGGGGCATATAAGGACACAATATTTACCAACTGGGTATCTAGAGACCCTATTACAATCAGGTAGCGGACATTTTTATCAGTCACACTAGAAATAAAATAGAAATTACACCTTGTACTAAATAGTAGAGCTACTCCATTATGTTTGAATGGAGCACTGGCAGCATAGCAAAGTGGAAACCTTTGGTCTTTAAAAATCGGAGGGGGCTTTAGCTAAAAAGTGAGTCTCTTGTAGAGCCACAACATCTGCCCACTGCTGGTCGAAAAAGGAGAGTGCTAAGCATCTTTTGTTAGAGGAATTAAGACCCCTCACATTGAGCAAAAGAAATTTAACCATTTAAAAGAGTGGATTGAAGCTGTAGCTGTGCAGAGAGGACAAAATAAACCAGTGACTGATCATGGTATGTACCCAGAGTGGGGGGGGGGGGGGAGGAGGGGGGGGGGAATGGAAAAAGAGAACAGAAAAAACCCCAAGCCTGGGGTTAATGTAGTTGCTGGAAGGGGACCTAACCAGCAAAATCAGCATCAAGGGGAACATGACCTGCAGGGGGGAGGGGGAGTCACCCCCTGCACTCACATAATAATAATCAGTAGTGTCAGGACATGCATAAGGTGATTAACATGAAAACTAATAACAATAGACAAGTATAAACAGTGTCAAAGCTAACTCATCCTTTAGTTTTAACAACCCAAACTTTCAAATAACTATAGATCATACTAATGTTCAGTGACTTGTGCATTAACTTCCCGAAGGGAGAAGCGCATGTCAGACATCAGATCAGCCTTAAACGTGGTCAGTTTTGACAGTAAGCGGACCTCTGGGGTCGTTCTGTGAGATTAAGTTAGTCTGGGATGCTGGCATAGGAGGAGGTGGTGACCATGCAGTATTAGAGACTCCAGAACCCTTGGTCATAGGTATAGCCCCTGTGGTTGATGAAGCTTGCGGTTTTAAGAATTGGACCGCAGAGGGCGATGTCACAGGCTTATTCTCTTTTGATGCCATGGTGGTGTCAAGACCAAATTGAAAGCAATATTGTTGGAGTAGTGATCTTAAAGCCACCGTCTGAAACCGAGTTAGATTAAGAGTGAGAGCTGTATCAGCTCAAGCGTCTGGCGCAAGTACATTGAACATTGAAGGTAGAATCACATGTTAGCAGAGGGGTCCCTCACCATCTGTTTAGGCTTTATGAATCATAGATGGAGAGATGCAGTGCTGCTGGAGGAGAGCTCCTTGCATAAATATGATGTTGCAGTTGGAGGATAAAGCACCACTACAAAGGTGGAGAGGTACCAAGATGTAAGCTACATACAGATTTGTGTGAGGTGCCTCAGCTTAGAATGGTATGAACTCCCGTCCCAGGGACTAATAACTAGTCCTGCTTCTAAAAATGCCCAGAGTACTTGCCTCTCTTACTTCTATATGGGAAGGTCTATGTCCAACTGGGTGTCATCTCATAGGCTCCTATGTCTCTGTTCTGAAAGGCTGGGGAGACTTGCGCTAGGCTTGGTTCAAGCCTGGTAAGAGAACAGCAGCTCCTGATATATGCCTCTCAGTGGTCCGGGTCCCACAGCCACAAACTGGAAGTGGCCGGATGAAAACCGGAAATGGCCACCAGTGGTCTACTCCAGCAGTCATGGGCACAACAAGAAGCACACACAGCCAGGTAAGTTCTCAATAGGAGCTGAGAACTCAAGAGGGCACCAACACCAGTGCGCTAAAGTCCCGGGGTTCACTTCCCTGCGGCAGCCAAGAAAGGCAGAGTGTGAGGCTGTTGAGGTGTTCCAAGCCACTGCGATACTTAGATTAATCGGTAGAAGAAGCACTCATAGAGGGGTCAGAGTATAGTTGAGTCCCACAAGGTCCAAATAAGTAAGAGATTTCAACCTCAGAAGGGAGAGCACCGAGGAAGCACGTCTAGTTAAGATGGCATTCAGGCCACGCCACCGACCACAAAGATTTTAAACATTTCAGAGACAGTTGCAAATTGCATTTAAAACTAAGGCCACTATCTTTAAGGTCAAAGAAACAATACATGGGACTATCTTCCTCCTCCAGAGATATCCTCGGGCTCAAGCCTTTAGTTTGAATCTCCAATGTCTAGAGTAAACTTCAGTAGATTCTGAGGCTTTGGGACTTCTGTATGAATACCTGAACAGACCCATCACTGCCAAATCCACTCTATGCTCTGACACCTTTTCCAGGATGTCTGCTGAGGAGTATTGTGCTAAGTTTCCCTACTGACTCTCTTTGTAACCAATTTCATTAGGGCTTAAATGCATAAATTGGTATATTTATACATACCCTGCAAATAAAAACAAGAAGTGGCAATGTTGCTATGCTCAAGTGCTAACTTTAATGAAAATCAGCATACTCAAAATGTCCAATAATAAATACTTCCTAATAAGGAATATAATCAGTAGCTGCCGTCATTTGAGTGCCTATAATGTGAATCTGCAAAAATAGAAAAGATAAATAGAAAACGTGTAAATGTGCTGAATTGGAAGTGCAGTGTAAACTTGAGCAAAAGGCAATAAAATATTAGGCTTATCTGTGCCAATTTGATTTCTGAGACCCACTCTATCTCTCTATCTCTCCTGAGATCTTTTATTCTCAGGGACATAATATGAACAGAAAGGAACTAATAGTTCAATATGTTTAAAATCCTTAATTTCAAAATAATATATTGCTCCTACATTAATAAAAAGATAAAATAACTTATATGTGAGTTACTCAGACATCCAAATTTCAGATGCTGGAAACTAATTATGAAAAGTGGAGAGTGCCGTTCTTCAGAAGTAGTTAATATGTCCATAGTCCCTATGAACTTCATCCCATAAACACTTTCTATATATTACCCTATTCTAAATACTTTGGAATGTGCAATACATCTAGCCATTATAATTGACTGCAGACTTAAGGGGGTAGTTGAAACAAGGATTCTCTACTTTAACCTATGATTGTCTTCCAGCACAAATCATAGTATTGTCAGAATAACTGATGCAAACAAACTATCAAGTCACCTAGGCAGGAGATGTTACATTATCAATACCTGGGCCTATGTTATATAAGTAGAAATAACCTTCCTTCTCACGTATGACTGAAAGTAACAGAAAAATCTTTTAAACATACACACAAGCACTACTTTTTTTTTTTCTTTTTACCGTATCTGTAGCTGTAGTTAGTACATTATGGTGGACCTTTATCCAAATGTCATTTTTGAGGTTAAGAATGATTTTTTTCCCTCACTGGGGCTAACTTGGCAACTGTTACACTGTTATGCCTTCCTCTGGATCAACAAAAAGCAATTAGAATGTATTAAAGTTTGCAGTCATTGGACGTGTGTCTTTTTTCAACAGAACTATGTAACAATACTATTCAACAGTGATGATTATATATCTACTATAATAACAGTATGAACAAGATTTCCTGATTTGTAAGTAGGCAATATTTTGTTTTGTTTGCCTTCAGAACTCCTCCTCTGATTAATGGTAACTTATTCTTCAGAAATGTACCTGATTTTCACACAAAAAATGGATATGTTGTTGGTCAGAATAATGTGATGGGTCACTTAGAAATTATTTGAGTTCTCATTATGCTTCCAATACATACCTGTTTCATTAACACTGATCATTATAGCACAGAGCTGCTTTTCTGTTTTTACTAAAATAGACATGTGAAGAAACATCAGCTCATTTTCAGAAGACAATTTTTTTTATGAAATGTAGAACATGAAATCATCACTTGACAAGATTTGGACATGTACTGAAGAGAGAGGCTAAGAGAGGGCAGGTAGGTACTCAGTAGTGACTATAGGAAGCTCATTATGACTACACAGACAGCTGCCCAGCATGATAGTATTGTGCTTACTCTGTACTGTCCAATTAAATAAGAAAAGGAGTCCCTGGGCTGTAACTCATCAAACACATGCTGTCACAAGCTTTAAATTACTTCACAATTCTCTGCATTTCAAGGGCAAATGCTTCTCTGCTATATTTAGAACTGTAATATTTACTGTTTTTGCAAGTTAATGTTCATTAGCTTGGCAAATACTTTCCAGCATTATCTTAACGGATGGATCTTTCAAGCTTGCGAAACATGGATGTGATTCATCAAGGTCCATTAATGTCAATGTGGCTGCGCTATCTGTAACTCCCATTCAAATTAATGGGATATGCAGTGTAACCACTAATGGACCTCAATGGATCATCTACAATTTAGGAGTAGAACTGTTCATGTCCAGGATGATTAATTAATGTGGATGATAATGCAAAACAATTATTTAGTGCTGTAAATACATATCCAAAGTGCTGGAAATGTATTAGGTGAAATAGCAACCAAAATTGTTATTTTTAATTTCTTTATTAAATGTTTGAAATAATAAATATAGAAAATGTAAGTATACAAGTAAAGGAAATATATTTAAAATGTAGTTACAATAAATATCTAGCAGAAGTGTAAAATTCTATCCTGTACACAGATAGTAAGTTGTTAGTTCATCCAGAACACACACAAGAATACTTTTCTTCAATGGTCCATGGCAGATGATCAGTTCCACTATATTTGGGGAAGCTTGCCTAGCCAACCACAGTGCCGAAAGCATGATAGGGAGAAGGAAATGATTGTTTTCCTTATTGGCAGTGCACCAAGCCACAGGTATCTTTCCAAACCATATATGTTTGGGATAAGCACAGGTCAGGCCTCTATGCCAATATATATCCCTATATATCCCCACTTATCTAAATATATATACCTATCTATATATATATGTATATATATATATATATATGTATATAGATAAATCCATATATATATATATATATATATATATATATATATATAAAATCTATCTGGAGGAGGCTTATGACACTGACTTAAGTAGAGAAATCAACCTAGCAATTTTTTCCGACCCTAGTGTTAATTAATTGAAGTGGTCCACTGGCCCTGTAGTGAATGTAATGAGAGACTTTAGCATATTTAAATGGACATTCTCATTCAAAACTACATTAATTTCTTTACTAGCAACAATAACTCTCTTAAAAATATACCTGCTATACTTCTCATTTTGTTCTGTTCTCCACACGTTTTTCTCTACATATAATCTCATACTCTTTTTATTTGAAAGCTTCTTGCAACCTAAATCTCATCTCTCAGATCTGTATCAGTATCACTTAACTTATATAAATGATTTAACCTTTTATTCAACCACTTGTACTGTATTCTTTCCTCGCTAATACTCTGAAATCATTACTACAGATTGAGTGTGCACCTTGACCCATTAAAACATTAAACCCAAAACTAACCTGATGAGGACTATCACCCCCTCTAATATAACAATCTTGATGGAAGAAGATAGCCACAGACTTTGTTGTGTAACATTTTAAGGTGAGGTTAATGCAATGATACAGGGGTCAAAAATGCAGTGCCCAGATCACATATCCCAAAGTCATGGATACCATACCCATTTCACATAGGCACATATTCTGTGCCCCAACACATATCATTCAACATTATGTCACAGTGGTCACCTCAGAGGGGTTAACACTTGGGGGAGAACCCTTTAGCACCACTCCATCCAAGGACCATTAAACCTAGGATAATTTGTCACTTTCTCCCCAAAGCTCCTGTTGATAGCCATCATGTAATAACCTCCAAATCAAGCAAGGGTTGTTCTCTGGCCAAAGTATAAGGCAGCTGTCTAGCAGATGACTGAAAATACTCACATTTCTACAAAAATTAAGTTTCCATAAGAAATATCTAAGTTATGTTCCCCAGAATTAAGCAGCAGCACATTGGGAAAATTTGCACACCTGCGGACTTTGACTCAGGGACAATGTAAACCCAACACATACCACTTTTCACACCAGCTAGGTACAATGTGATCTGTCGGAATACCCAAGGTCCATTAACACACGACCCAATGCGTGCAAATTTCTCCCCTTATCCACTCAGAACTGGATTAGACACCTAAATACAACATTAAAATGTGTAATGAAAACAGAGAAAAGAGGCCCCTAACCCTCCATAAGCATCACATGACGCATGTGCCTAAGATTCACAGCAAGATTCCAACAGAAAAGGTACAGACTACAGAGTGGTGGAGCTGCCAGTGAAGCAGTGAAATACAGCAATTACAGTATTAGTGGTACACCTGAGTATGAGCCCTCACTCAATAATAAAGCTAGAGGAGCTGATGCTGTGTTGGATGTACCTCTGTCTGTTAAGCTTTAAATGCGCAAACTGGAGACGCAGATATGCCTGTCCATAGCCGTATCACTTGTGGGTGCCTGAGGGTTGGTGCAAATACACAATAATAATGATTATAACGGTCGCCAGCACTGGTTAGCCACTGGCTGATTGTGGATTCACCTCTGAAGCTGATCATGCTTTCTTCATTGCTCATGCCTATATTACATGATATTGTGCGCATATTTTACCGTGACATTTTTGCTACTTTCATTGGTACAGGGGGAGGAGTTTTTTTAAAATTTAAATTACACCTAATAGTGAATGCGTCTTTCACTATCAAAAAAATATAGTAAATAAATGTTTAAAATGAGGCAGTTGAAAACATTCACAATGCACAAATGTGTTGAGCTGGGTGTACGTGTATCTGATGTAAGCCTGACATAAACCTGGCGCATATGCTAGTGGTGCAGAGCTGGACTTATAAATGCGCTATTTTTATGTGCATCTTTATTTAGCTTTTTTTTAATGCATATATGTCCATTTCATCATCAGCTCCTGAGTGTCTAATCCCTTTTGCCCTTCTCAACCAAGTAATGTTGAACTCAAACATGGCATAGACTGGTAATAGATTGGAAATAGATAATGGCCAACAGTGGAACTTGCATTGCCAACTAAAGCTGAAACCCAAAGAACCCAGTATGTAAAGATTCTTTGATCCGATCACTGTGGTTCCAAAGCACATAGGTTTTATTTGCAAATAGAATATAAAGCAAAGTTTGGTATGCATAAACATGTGCCTGCTAGTACTAGCACTAGCTTCTAGCAGAACGCTCTGGTTTCCAAAGCCAGAGCTTAATTTTTTTCCTGTACAGTTGGAAAAAGCAGTGACATCATAAAGATACACAGCTACAGTATTAAGGTCTTCTTTCATAGGTTGCCGAGTCATGACCTCCCACAAACTCGACATGGCATTAGATTCCTCTGGTCATTGTTCCTTGAAACTGCCAGCTGTCCTTCTTCAGTTTCCCGTCTCTAGACCTGTATACACTGTTTTTATGATCCCTGTGAGCTGGCTTTTTAGTGTATGAAAAAGTGATAGTATTTATAACTAGCCTTCACAAGGTGCGAACGCTTCACGAATAATACCAGGCAGATGGTTAACCTCATTGCTAACAGCAGTTGCTGATGTAGACCCAGAATTCTTTGACTAGGAAGACTTTGTGCCTGAAAGCCACATATCACTCACATTCCACCTCATACTATGTTACCAAACGCTTGCCTGTAGTGGCTTTCCACCATATCCAACTGTAGGTTAATAGCTCCCCATATTGCCCTAAAATAGTGCAATTGCAGAAATGTTGTGTATTTGAGAATTACTTCAAAAAAATTTAAAGAAATCATAGGGTAAAAAACAGAATTATTAATGGTAGCATTCTTATGTATTTATATAAATGTTGCAGTAGTGCCTATTAATACAGAATTATCACACTCATTTGCCATTCATAATGAATGCATGCAAAAAATGTGTGTGGGAAAAGGAAAAGAAAGGATGACCATCCTAATTGTTAAAAGCATTGGCTATTGGCACACACCACTTGAGGTATTGCTCCTCCCTATTGGCCACTCCGGTTACTAGGAATGCTGCTAGGCGGCCGGGCATATTATTAATAACGATCTTATGATAGCTTCTCCCTTGTTCTGGTGCTTGAATCCTATAAAGCCTCTACTTCATTAGTGCAGGCAGCTGTTTGACCCACTGCATGATAGGCTTAGAATACTTTGATGGAGTGCTCTCACTGTGCCCTATTCCTGGCTCTTGGACACCTTCTTGGACCCTTACAATATTTTTACCAGCAGCATGTCCTGATCTCTGCCGAGACCTTGGCCATTCTATTGATAGCCGCATGCACTGACCTCTGCCTGGAAATTTGGACCTTGTTTATCCTTTACTGTGTAATTAACATTATTTCTCTATTTGCACAGCCCTCACTTTATGGTTTACTTTCTACTCCTGGCCACTTGTAATTTACATTACTACCTTTGTGATTAGTGCAACTTTCCTGTGCCAGCACCCTCAAAAGAATACGCTTCAACTACCATGGGCCTGATTCATTAAGGAAACGAAAACAAAAAAAATGAGTAACTTTGGACCTTGGCAAAACCATGTTGTATTGTAGGGGGAAGTAAATTTAAAATGTTAGGACAGATTTATTGTTATGGTAAAAATAAAGCCATCAAATATTTGTGTGCTACATGAAAAAACAGACAGTGGGGTGTGGTATGGCAGCCATTCAGAGAGGATGTACATTCTAGGAGCTCCGGCTCAATCCCCCTTGTCTATATCCCTAATCTATAGGGCTATATTGCTGCCTAAAAGTGCTTCTGCTTGTCTCTGGTGGAGCAGACACTGATTGGAAGATCTCCCCAGCTGCGGGGAGGCTGGTAATATTACCGAGGCCTTCCCCACCCGCTGACCCCCATGGCTGGCCCGTGTCATTCGCAGGCTTCTTTCCACTACCAGGCTTGTCCCTGACATGGACTTCAACCATTCCCTCCAGCACCTGTGGACTTCTGCACCCATCAGCAGCGGGTCCTCCTACAAAAACTGTGGGCGCCCGTGAACTTATGGCGGTACTACTGAAGAGGACCGCCGTGCAACTGTGGGGATCCTAGCTGCGAGGGAAACCATGAGTTACATAGCTCTTAGCCCCGGCTTCCCTCCTATATCCGCTATTAAAGTAAATTTATCGTTTTTCAATAAGCATTGTCTAAGTGATTTGTGTGGTTCCGAAGCACAAGTAATTTATTTAGCAAAAGCAATTTCTTTAGCAGTTCAATAAATAAGTACAATACAGTACAATATAGTCGATACATGATACCTATTGAAGATGTTACATTAAAGCAGGAAAGTATAAAAACACTGAATACATTACATCTTCCTTATAGAGTTCACCCAGGTTCAATGAATGCAGCCATGCGGTTACGTTTCCAGCTTCAAAGAGAACTAGAACAAAAGCCAGCATGCTTGTATATACTTGTCCGGATAACACTTAGTGAGGTCTTCATTGGTCCAGGTTTGTAAGGATCAAATGAACTGACCCCTCCCTGCGCTAACTTAGTGTCCACCTTAGCGGCACCACGGCTGCTGTATATGACAGTGCCGCTAAGGTGGACACTAAGTTAGCGCAGGGCGGGGTCAGTTCATTTGATCCTTACAAAGGGTGAGGGGAAACTTCCCCCACCCTATTATTCTCATGATTTGACTCTGAATGACCAGTTCAGACCACACAAAAGTATTTTTTTGAGCATTAATCTCATATTGCTTGTATCTTGCGATCGCTAGATGCGATCGCTATTCCGTCCACACCGGGTTAATGCTGGTGAAATAAGCTTTAATATGAGACCAAACTCTTTAGCTTTTAAAACACCAGAAGCATAAAAACTATATATGCATAAATAAACAATCTAATACATTTTACTAATGAATGTGGATTGGAACCTTAATAAATATGAAACATATATATAAGTGAATGTGTAAGTGCAAATGTATGTGGGCGTTATTTATCGTGCGATTGCGTCATGACATGTGGTGTACTGAATGCAATCGCACGGTGAAACAATATTAATCAATATACTTACTTTCATCCAATTATATGACTTTGACAGCTCCACCCTTTGATAGTACAATAAACTATCAAAGAAACTTAAAGATTTTATATGCAGGATCTCAGTACCACGTTTCATTGCTCTGTAATGTAAGCCCCCCTTGGTGTATGACCACGCTGTCTGTAGATCTCTGACAGGTTACCATAAAAGAGAGTCATAATCCTAGAACAATTTTACTTTTACTACAGACCGTATACCTCTGGAGCTTGGAGATAACCATTTTGTATGCCCTTCAAGGGTACAACAAAACATGTAATACATTATTTGGAATGGTACAGGATACGATAGTACATGTATCAACAATATAGAATATTCTACTACAGTTCTTCATGTCTAACAGGTTCATCCGTCCAACGCATGTCTTTCAGCTCGGACAACATTTAAACACTTTAAGTTCACCAATAACATCATCATATGTCTATCAATGATGTCATATTCAATCTCTTTCAGCTGGCGTTAGTATATACAGTCTAATAATGTCATCAGTTCTTTTCATCAACACTTGTGAAGCGGGCTATTGTCTGTTCGTTCTTCCCAGTCTTCCAATACTCGAGTTTCTTTGTGAATTGAAACAGTGGTCGGCTTGCCCAATATTGGGAGACTCTAAACTAAGGGATCTAGGTGTCGTACTTTTCTCCTAGTGACCTCCCACCCATAATTCGGGTACCTCAGGAACATTTAGTGGAAACAGAACTAGTCCTACTCGATATAATCTCTGAGGCACGTGAGAGCACATCCAGCACTTAGTTTGGTCTAAAACCTTACCCACCCAAGAATGATAATCATTCTCAAGGATGCCTGCTCAAGCCCAAATATTACTGGACTGGCATCGCTGGATGTACCTCTCTTCAACTATGGGGTCAACGTACTTACGGAAGCAATACTACTCAGACAATAGCCCCTCGCACTTTCTCCAAGCTCCAAGATTTCCAAATTTTCGTTTAACCCTGAATTGAATAGAGTAATTGGCTGGACCGATTGTGCTACCAACTTCTCCTTCATCCCCAACTTCTCAATATCACTACTTGAACCAGCCTCTGTTAACTGTCTACCATCAAAAGAATTGACTGTCCTCAAAAGAGAATCAGATGAGAGAAACACAGAACAGGAAAAACTACCACTTCATGCTGGACAACTGTCTTAGTCTTTGGCTCAGGTGTTGTTAACTGCATTCGGGGCCTCCCAGGACAGATTCATGAGTGTAGTTGGAACCTTCTCTGGGTGTTGGCTCTTCTGCAGTGGGTGGAATGGGTACCAGTGTGTCTCTGCTACCCTTGAGGTCGTGATGCTGGTAGCCTACACTTGCTACCTGTCTGTCAAATAACCTGAGCCTAGGAAATTACTGTTTCACAACTTACTCTCCCGGTCCAACGTCCTGACAGTTAGTGTAACTTTTCAGGAGACAGTGTTTTGAACATTCTCGGTTGCTGTCTCACTATTTACCTCTCCTCTCAAGGTCTAGACCAGTCTCTCAGTTACAAACTCATCACAAGAAAAGTCAGAAACATTTCCAAAGTCAACAGGTTAGGAGGCAGCTCAGGAGTGATCTTGATAGTGGGGAGGACTAGTGGCCAAAGCTACCAGCCACTTCAATCAAGTTTCAACCCTCATTCTATTCAATTTAGTTCTAACTAGTACCGTTACTTTATGTTCACACTGGTTTGTGGCTAATCAAAAGTATGTAATTTGTTACCACTACTCATACATTATACATTTATTATCAATAACATGAATACCCCTATCACCTATTATAACTCTAGGGCTATCACATTGAATAACAAAAGCTTTGAGTATGACACAGTAATACATTAGACACATTTCCATACACCTTTACTCAGATATATTTCATCAGTACACCAGTGCATCCTTGAGGATCCTGCAAGGTGGTAATTGGATGACGTGGATTTGTTTTACCTGGAGAAAACCCATCTGCAGGAGGGATATGGGATGGCTCTATTGGTATCATCTTCCTGACATTCTCTCAATCAAGACAGGGCGTTGCCTTCCTACTAGCTTGAGAAGAAATGTCTGGTGCACCCCAATATACTCTTATCAGCTTGCACATACCTTCTGTACCCAGCTGAGCCAGACCATGTGCTGCCTCCGCTAGGTCTGGAAGATACACTCTGGGAGCTACTGGTCTACCTTGTCCATCTCTCCAGGGTCCAACAGACTCCTAACCACATCTCTTCACCTTCCAGACAGTTTATTCTTCAGGTAACACAAATCTTCATATATTAACCCATATGTGCATGTGTGTGTTTATGTGTGTTCACATTTTAAAACAATACAGCGAAAAACAAAACAAAACATAGATTTGTCAGCTGTCACATAAAACCCTGCTGTCTATTTGACAGCTATGTTCGCCCTGATGTGACAGCCATGTATAGTCGTGTGTGTAAGTGTGAATTTTACTAGCAGCTACTTCAGTTGGTAACTGTGTCACTGTATCAAGTCCTGTATTTAATGTCCTACTCATGTGCTGGTATTGCTATAAAAAGATTTTTCAGTCACCTCAACGTCGCCCCCCTAGACTAGAAAAATGCTGAAGACCAATGTATATCAATCAATTTTCTCTCTGCCAACTCACATGCCATTTTCAATCCCACACGTTCAGCTACTTGGCTAAGTGAGAAGGGCAAAGGGGTCTATCTCTATAACACTTTCTTCAAATATAACAGTATCCAGTACATGTCTGTCTAACAGTGAAAAAATATGAAACATGAAAATTTTACATTTTCTAGGGTTTCACATTATGTCATGTCTTGTGGAAAATTCCTACTCCAATGTTCTATGCAGAGATGCATATCTGTATGTCTAACCTCCAGCAATCTCCTGTCTCAACCCGTTGTGCATATATACAAAGGCACACTTTGCACAGGAGACAAAAAGGCAGATATGCAATCTATAAAACATGAATCATATTTCCACAAAGAAAAAACCATTCTGCTTAAAATTAGCAGCTTCTATACGCATAAAAACAAAACCCCTAGCTGTTTCTGTGACTTATGTCAATCTAGTGTTTGTATCCCTGAGTCAGTCTGATGTCACAAATGTCTTAGCCCCATGAATGAGACTGTGTCTAAGTCTTTTTGTATCTCTATACAAGAGAAGAGAGAGAGATACTAGCAGAGATGTAAAGAATGAGAAAATAGGAGAGCAATGAATAACAAGAATACGAGAATTTGAGTACAAGGATTTGAGTACAAACAGAAAGGCAGAAAAGGAGATTTTACAGTAAACATGACAGCTGGATTGGACACTATGGGAAAATGGCTGTATTTATTCCACTAATCCACTTAGCTATTCGCTAAACTATGACCCTTCCCCATACTTAACTAGGGGGTCTTACGTCAACCGTGCAATCCAGTGTCGTCCTTCGTTAGCTCATATGGAACTCAGTATCTCGGGACTATAATGGAGAAGTGCAAAGTTTAACCATTGTGACACATACTTTATATCTCTCATGTGTGTCCTCCTGAAATACATAAAACAACATTAGAGCGAAGTATGTGCACACTTCATTTTAAATAATGAATCTCAACCAAATAAATTATTATTAATTTGTCTTTCAAGGGAAAGCTTTGTACTTCTACCATAGTCCCTATAATAACTAAGTATATATCCTTCTTTGTTTGTCCTTACCTCCAAAGAGAAATAAAATAAAGTCAGTTTCAAATAACAAAAAAAACAAACATGATATTTCTTTTTGCTTTCAATCCTTATCATCGACCAGTGACAGGAACCTAAACACAACCCAACATAAAACAAACAAACCAAAAAACAAAACTCTCTGTCTCTTCATTCATTGCCGAAAAACTCCTTAGCAACGCTATCTTCAGTCTGTTGTGTATTGTTCTAAGGTTATATAGCCTCATCACAGTCAGGGTCAATTAACTAAGACCATTTGTCTGGAGACAATGGATATCTCTCACCTACATGTGAAACCTGATTTTTTTTTTCTAGGAGTCCTGAATCTAAGCCATTTGCATAGACACAACAAATTTCTTTTGTTACACAAATCATGTGATCCTTACAAAGGGTGAGGGGAAACTTCCCGCCCCCTATTGTTCTCATGATTTGACTCTGAATGACCAGTTCAAACTGACCCACACAAAAGTATTTTTTTGAGCATTAATCTCATATTGCTTGTATCTTGCGATCGCTAGATGCGATCGCTATTCCGTCCACACCCGGTTAATGCTGGTGAAATAAGCTTTAATATGAGAACAAACTCTTTAGCTTTTAAAACACCTGAACCATAAAAACCTTTACTACAGTATTATATATGCATAAATAAACAATCTAATACATTTTACTAATAAATGAATGTGGATTGGAACCTTAATAAATATGAAACATATATATATATAAGTGAATGTGTAAGTGCGAGTGTATGTGTGCGTTATTTATCGTGCGATTGCGTCATGACATGTAGTGTACTGAATGCAATCGCACGGTGAAACAATATTAATCAATATACTTTCTTTCATCCAATTATATGACTTCGACACCGCGGCTGCGCACGCTACAACTACTGCAGCAGATCAGAAGAGGGCTTTGCCCCCCCTCCCCTCTAAGTCCAACTCACAATACTGCGCCCACGGGACCCAGCAGGAACCCGTCACTTCCACACCCAATTTTCTGGGACTTCTGCTGCCAAAGCCACGCTACTTACCTGTCTGGCCTGAGACTTCTGCGGGTTCTCCCTGGAACAACTGGTATCTGGACGCTGCCTGGCACTGAGGACCCTCTGCTGCATATTGGTTGCCTGCGCTGCATGGTTCAGCATTCACAGGCTCCACACAGCCAGCTGCCCTCTAGTGGTCAGCTGACTACACTACCATACCTCTGTTCCAAAGCATACAGGGCTCACATTGGTATCAGGAGCAGGCTCTCAGTCCTTCTTTACAAAGGCTACTTCGGGTTCCTAACCCACTCAGCCTGCATTCTACCTGCTACCGGACTGCAGGGCGGACGTAAACTTGCCTTATCATACCCCGGATCTCCTGGGACGTTCAATGATTTAATAGCCCTCCACATGCTGGTGGGGGGGGGGGGGAGACTATTCTACACCTCTTTACAACTCCAGATTCATGTGAGTCCTCCCACCTACA
This sequence comes from Mixophyes fleayi, assembly GCF_038048845.1. Taxonomy (NCBI): domain Eukaryota; kingdom Metazoa; phylum Chordata; class Amphibia; order Anura; family Limnodynastidae; genus Mixophyes; species Mixophyes fleayi. The sequence goes on along the minus strand of NC_134406.1, from coordinate 164,969,283 downwards.
TGGGCCCATTCTTTGTTTTTTACTCTACTATCCTGCTTGAGTATACCGCACCTTCAACGATTCCTGCTTAAATCTCTAGTTTTCTGTGTTCTCCAACATGTCCAAGGGAGGTAAGAAATCTCATCCCAAAGGACTTCCTCAATATTTCTCGAAACAACCAACCTCAATCCTGCGCCGGACAAGTACGGATTCTGCACACACTTCTGCTGATTCTGACTCGAACAACACATCCCCAATAACCATACGGGACTTCCTAACGCTAATCAAAGAAATGAAAGAGCTTAAGTCTTCTGTTCACTCAGAAGTTCAAACTGCCCTTCACTCACTACGTGCGGAGGTGACCTCATTTGGTGACTGCACTAATCAAGTTGAACAGAGAAATGGTGGGAGGAGGATATTGTACGTCTTCGCAGTGACCTGACATCTGTCCAGGAGCACCAGGAGGATATGGATAACCAGGCTAGGCGGAATAATCTACGTTTAAAGGGCATTCCGCAAACGGTCTAATCTGTGCACCTGGACCATTACCTCAAGAAGCTTTTCTCCCAACTGGCCCCCCCATTAGCTGGATAGGTCTGCCCCCACGACTTTCTTCCCGCCAGGAGGGATGGGAGGAGGGCCTTACAAGATTTTTTGAAGTTGCATAATCTGTACGATACATGCCGACCCTGTTCCTTTTACTCCCCTGTTCACAACACGGATTCCCGAATTGACATGATCCTGCTCAGCCACGATCCTACCCTTAAACTCATTAAACTCATTAACTCTAATATTAACTCAATCACGTGCTGTGACCATGCCCCAATTTCGGCAGACCTCTCATCCTTAGCCTCTCGTCCCTCTTCCTTCTTCTGGAGACTCAATGAATCTCTCCTCCATAACCATAACATGGTAAACCATCTTAAATCCGAATCTGAATATATTGAAATAAATGAGTACCCTGATATTTTACCTACAACTCTCTGGAATGCCCATTAGCCACCTTCTGGCCTTGGCAGCAAGCGCAAAGAAGAGGTAATTAAGCTGAAACTATGTGCCTTTCCGCCTCCTTCCAGCAACTAGAGGCACAACATAAATCCAACCTGGACCCTGCTGTATTTCAACAGATAGACTCCATAAGAGGGGAACTCAGCCTGCTGCTTTCACGCCGAGTGGCCAACAAGCTGAAATGAATCAGCGTTTTTATGAAAAGGGCGATAAGGCGTATAAGCTCTTGGCCACTCGGATGCGGACTAAAATTTAGGTCCTGATCTATGATCCAAAATCAATTCACTCTGAATTTCAGAAATATTATTTAAAACTGTACAACCTCCCAACGCCTTGGCCCATCAGAAACAGGTGGAATGTTTAGAGAAATTCCTGTAGGACGCCCGCATTCCATAAAGGCTCAGAAAGCTGGTCAGACACCTGGGGCCTGATTCATTAAGGATCTCAAATGAAGAGGATACTCATTTCAGTCTCCTGGACTTTTAAAACCATGTTACAATGGAAGGGGTGCAAATAAGTGTTCTGTTTTGCACACAAGTTAAATACTGCCTGTTTTTTCATGTAACACACAAGTACTTGATAGCTTATTTGTACACTGAAATTTAAAGTTGATATTTGTGTGTTACATGAAAAAACAGGCAGTATTTAACTTATGTGTAAAACAGAACACTTATTTGCACCCCTTCCATTGTAACATGGTTTTGTCCAGGAGACTGAAATGAGAATCCTCTTCATTTAAGAACCTTAATGAATCAGGCCCCTGGTCCTGACAGGTTTTTGGCAGCTTACTATAAAAAGTTTGCAGCACTCCTGGCCCTTCGCCTCTTCACTCTCTAACTCAATCCTGAAGGGCAGCCCCTGGCCCAAAGAATCTTTAGAGGCTTGGATAACCCTGATCCACAAAGAGGAAAAAAATGCCCATAACTGTGCTAGCTATCATCCAATTTCTCTGTTCAAAAATGACCTGAAACCATATGCCAAAATTCTCGCCAACTGCTTAAACTCTGTACTCCCCGGGTTAGTTCACTATGATCAGGTGCGTTTTGTCCCTGGTAGGAAGGCCAGGGATAACACAAGGAGAACCATTGACCTTATTCACATACTTAACACTAGGAAAACTCCCTTATTTTATCCTTGGATGCCGAAAAGGCCTTAGACAGGATCTCCTGGCAGTTCATGACCCATACTTTCAGGCACTTTGGTCTGTACGGGCCTTATACTCCAATCCCTCTGCTAAGGCTATGTGTCACAGTTTGGTATTCTGGACTCTTGGGGGAGTGATAGTAACTGGTGTGAAGTAGGCACACTGGTAATGTCAGTTCTATACCCAGACAGCGAATAGACAACAGATGCAGGATAAGGTACAATTAGAGATTTAATGATGCTTGAATGATCACAGAAAGTCTTGGTAATTAAGCACAAGGAACATAGGAACAGGGTGAGCAGTACCACCAGCAATGCAGTATGAGTGCATACAATATAGCAGTATAATCAGTGTATTCAAATATAGCGATAGCAGGAACAGTCCAGCAACAAAGTGGAGATGGTAATGCAGCAGGTATATGAGACCACAATGAGGCAGCACGATACAGGAGGTACAAGTAACAGTCCAGCAACAAAGTGGAGATGGTAATGCAGCAGGTATATGAGACCACAATGAGGCAGCACGATACAGGAGGTACAAGTAACAGTCCAGCAACAAAGTTGAGTGGGTAAGAGCAAGCAGCTCAGATGATATGACCTGTAATAACCACTGAGCCACCAAGACAAATGTGGAGTAGATGATCTTGAGTGGTGCAGTCCATGGAGATGTAGTTTGAGCACTATAGCCTTTGAACAGCACACAGCAGAGGTAAGTGCAGTCTGAGCAGTATAGCCTTTGAACAGCAACACAGCAGAGGTAAGTGCAGTTTGAGCAGTATAGCCTTTGAACAGCAACACAGCAGAGGTAAGTGCAGTTTGAGCAGTATAGCCTTTGTACAGCAACACAGCAGAGGTACTGACGATCCAGGTGAGCAGTATAGCCTTTGAACAGCAACACAGCAGAGGTAAGTGCAGTTTGAGCAGTATAGCCTTTGAACAGCAACACAGCAGAGGTAAGTGCAGTTTGAGCAGTATAGTCTTTGAACAGCAACACAGCAGAGGTACTGACGATCCAGGTGAGCAGTATAGCCTTTGAACAGCAACACAGCAGAGGCACTGACGATCCAGGTGAGAGCACACAGAATAGGTAGGAACCTAAACAGCCAGGTAACTTGATGAACAGGCGCAGAGGAATGGGAGGAGGTGCCTTTTCAAGTTTAGAGCCAGAACCTGAGACCAATAGGAATCTTGCCAGCAACAGACAGGTGCTCAGTCTGCACATGTGCAGATCAGACTAAGGGTTTGAGGGCTGCTAATGAGGCACAGGTGAGTGTCTTAGTCTTTGTTTATGGAAGCCGAATAAGCGCCGTGTGACACTATGGTTAATGGCTCTCCTTCTGATCCCGTCCCAATTAGTAATGGTACCCGCCAGGGATGCCCTCTCTCCCCTTTAATCTTCGTCTTGGTCATCGAGCCTCTAGCAGCCACTATCCGAGCCTCTTCAGATATAAGGGGGGTGGAGACGGGGACTCTGGAGAGTAAGTTCACTCTCTTTGCTGATGACATACTCCTCACGCTCCAGCAACCAAGAACTTCTCTGCCCAACCTGTTCGGCCTCCTCACAAGATATGGCAATCTAACCGGGTATAACATTAACGTAACAAAATCTGAAGCCCTGTTCCTCAATCTCCCTCCCCAGGACTGCAGTATGTTGGGGTCTACATTACCAGTCCCTATATCAGGAGAAGTATCCAGCTCTTTTTCTCAAACTTAAACCAGACCTATTCCTGGCGGACCCTAATCATCTTGTGGTTGGGTAGGATCATTGCGGTGAAAATGACTATTCCCCCCCCAACTCCTTTACCTTTTTCAGACACTACCTGTTAAGATACCTCTGTACAAATTATACTCTATGCAATGACACTTAGCTAAATTTATTTGGCGGGGCAGGCCTCCCAGACTCCGACTGGCACTACTTAAAAAACCCACGACCCGTGGAAGCAGGGGCTTCCCCGACCTCAAGGCTTATTACTGGGTGGCCCAGCTTAGCTCAATGGCATTCTCATTTGTGTCTCCCACCTCTCATGCATGGGCAGACTTAGAAGCAGCCTATCATTCCCTGCCTGACCTATCCGGTCTCTTGGGAATACCTCCTGATACCAGGAGGGCTCTGATTAAACGTTTACCAACCTTGGAATTTGCTGCTCGGACCTGGGAGACCTGTAAGCGTCATCTTTCTGTTTCCTCCACCCCTCTTCCTATCAAACCCCGGTGGCATAACTCCGCCTTTCCTGCGGGTATGCTCCGATCTTTTTCTTGGACATGGACCACAGCGGGTTTCCGATTTGCAGGAAACCTCTTTGAGCAAGGAAGGCCTATACCCTATGACGTCCTATGCTCTAGAGTTTCTGACTTTCATCCACCTTTCTATCAATAGCTGCAGGTTCAGCATTTGCTCCTGTCTTCCTGTTTTCCTGTTGGACAGCTCGCCCCACCTCCCCTCCCCATTTGAATCTCTCTGCCTCTCTTCCCCCTTATGGAGGGGTATGATTTCCTCCATGTATAACCTCCTACTAGAGAATATGTTGCCTCCTGGGAATGCACATGAGAGGGAGTGGGAGAGGGACCTGAGGGCCCCCCCCAGAGGAGGACTGCTGGGAGACCATCAGATTGAATGTTGCCTCTGGTTCTATATCTACATTAATTAAAGAAAACGCATACAAAGTTTACTACAGGTGGTATCTTACACCTGATAGGCTTGCAAAGATGTATCAGTCTGCTTCTCCTGACTGCTGGAGAAATTGTGGTCATCGAGGCACCCTTGTGCATATTTGGTGGTCGTGCCCTGTAATTTCCTTCTTCTGGGATAGGGTTGCCGGTCTCCTCTCCTCCTTTCTCCAATGTCCTATTAGGAAGGGTCTGTGGTCCTTCCTACTCTGCTACCCTATACAGGACCTTGATGCTCACTCAGTGAAACTAGCTTCACATGTTCTGGCAGCCGCTAGATGTCTCATAGCTAAGCTGTGGAAGCTTGCAGAGCCCCCCCGCTTATCTTCTCTAAGATCATATGTCTGGTTCATTGCCAACATGGAGAAAATCACTTTGCTACTATGAGACAAAGAAGACAAATTCCATAAAATCTGGGCTCCTTGGCTCTATTTCTATTTCTTTTCCTTCCTCTAAATAACCCTCCCCCATACAACCCCATATAACACTGGGCCTATTGCTTCTCCGAATACCATAATACAGGCTTGAAAACATCCCCTTCTGTAGAAGCTCATGCTCCTTTTAGCTCCCTTCAACCGACAACCATACCCTTCCTCCCTCCCCTGTCCTACACCCCTTAAATATCCATAGTCTCACCCACCCTCCCTTTACTCATTATTACCATGTTTTACTGTAATATATACTTTTACTATGGAAAGTGATATTGGTTGATATTTGTATTTTGAATGCTTCATTCAAGTTTTTTGTCACTTGTGTTTATATAATAAAATTTTGAGTTAAAAAAAAAACCAGACAGTATTTAACTTATGTGCAAAATAATAAGCTAATATGCACCCGTTGCATTGTAATATGGTTTTGTCCAGGAGAACACTTACTCATTTTTTTTTTACTTACTTTCCTTCATGAATCAGCGTCCTATGTGCGCAAGACCTGGGAAAACCAAGTACCAGTGAGCATGCTTCGCTCTAAGGATAAGAGGGCTATTAAAACTGAAGACCACAACTAGCCTGGCTCTATAGTCTCATACTAGGGTGTGTGTTTAGCATCACATAGATGCAGATACTGTTCAAAGACTGAAAGTTATGAGACTGTGAAATCAACATGTATGTATGACTTTAGAGCAGGGGTGGGCAAACCTGTCCTCAAGGGCCATATCCAGTTCATGTTTTTAGGATTTCTTTAATCATGTACAGCTGAGTTAATCTATTTGGCTGGGTCAGTAATTATCCCACCTGTTTCTATAGACAGAAATCCTAAAAACATGAACTGGATATGGCCCTTGAGGACAGGTTTGCCCACCCCTGCTTTAGAGTATTTCAGTTTCTAGGCTTAACCAATTTAGACTTGAAATAGTAGCCAACACAACCTGCAGCTTGTTCATTCATTCACAGTGCCAAAGAGCTAGAACATCAGGATCACCTCCATGCCAAAACACATTAAATTTTTCCATGCAATTTACACTTGCGGTTAAATTTACATGGCAATGATCCATATGGGAATATTCTCTTAATGATTTTTTCAAAATGTCCCTACATGTACTATTGAGGAGCTATTGAGGCTTGAGATATGTGAAAAACCAAGACTGTTTCTAGTAAGTTCGCTACCTTGAGGGGATATTCACTATAAAATACGGTTCACAGAGCTACACTTTATGATGAGAATGAATGAAAAAATTAAAACTATATTTTTGAATGTTTATATATATATATATATATATATATATATATATCTATATATATACATATATAAAATGCATACAATATTACACTGTTGTGTTTGAATTAATTTTGTTTTTCATGTTTGGATCACACCATTGAGAATCCTATTGGGGAACACCTGGGGGTAAATGTATCAAGGTGCGATTTTGCAAAATCAGCGATTTTCTCGGGAGAGTTGAAACTCGCCAGAGTTGTTCTTCTGTCAAAATCGCTATTTGAAAAATCGCCAGAGATCAAACTCCCAACTGTTTGCCACTGCAGCTATACAAGTCTCAAATGTATGAAGCTGCGAGTAAGCAAACTCAGGAGAGTTTGCTTTTAAACACGCCAGATATAACACGCTGAATTCTAGCAGCGTGTTGTATAAACACATCACTGTTACACTGCCTGTCAGTGTAAAAATTGTAAAGAATAGATGAAAGTTAAAAAAAAAAAAGTGTGGGGTCCCCCCTCTATTCATGCTTAACCCTAGTGCTGCCTGACTACTGCTGGTTCCGTGAAAATCGTGGAAAAATTTTGCGTGGGGTCCCCCCGATTTACACTTAACCAGCACTAGGCAAACCAGCCAGAGTTGGCGGCACTATAGCAGTGGGACACACAGTAAGGGTCCCCCTGCCATAATGACTAACCAACACCCGCGATTTGCCGCGATTTTAATACGCTGGCAAAATCGGACCTTGATACATTTACCCCCTGGTGAAGGGATCAAATATAAGTATTATTTATTTTTATATTTGTAATTGATATGTGGGAGATTGATAGCACTCTAAACTTTCAATGTTCTTGATTTTTATTTATATATTTTTTCAACAAGTGTATAGTTAAAGTTCAAAGAGTTTTGAGCTGCAATCATATGTGAGGCACTCTAGGGAACCCTTTCAGTTATTTTTATTTAGGATGATGAAGATGGCTATGGATAGAAGAACAAGAGGCTCTCTATAGATTTAGATGTGAAATAAAGATGGAAATTAGCACACAAGTGAGCAAATGTTATTAAATTGGTGTGTGTGTGTGTGTGTGTGTACTTGCATTCATATGCTTGTGGGGACATTGACCTGTTTACACACCAACACTGTGGAGACCTGAGTCGTAGTGGGGACAAATATTGAGGTCACTTCAAAGCTTCTCCAGGCTAATCAATGCAGGGGACCTTGCTGATATGCTCAGCATAAAGAAATCTGGTATGTCCCCGCAAGTCACATTTGTTGGAACAAAAGTGTCCGTGTGTCCAAAGTGGAGGGGAGAAAGTGTGTGTGCATCCCACCACTAGAGGCCAGTATTCCGTCCAAATGTATAGCAGGAGCAGGAAAAGGAAATAACTACATCCTGCTGGCACTTTGTACACCAAGCGGGTAAAGACACAGTCAAATCCGTCTGCTGAAGGTAAAGCGGGGACAGTGAAGCATGACAGAGCTCACCGGTAGCTCCAGCTATAGCCCAGAGAGCAGTGGAGGTGAGTATGCTCCTGACACTTTGGAGGAGAGCGGTTCAGACACCAGCGGTGATGCCCTGTTGCCCACCAGCGCAGCAGAGTGCAGGTACCCAGAGATGAGTTCTATGTACGACCATTCTTGACCTTCTGATAGCCGTGTTTTAAACACAGAGGGTCGGAGAGACGACGCAGTGTTTTTCCAAACCCTATCCAGAAACAGTGATGGTTCCAGAGCGTATAATAAAAAGCAGTACTGCCTGTACTTTGAGAAGCCCCTCTTAAAAACTGCTCGGCACATGGAGCATGTTCATCACAATGAGGCTGAAGTAGCATGGGCCCTGAAATTCCCCAAGCACTCGAAAGAAAGGTGCATGCAATTGGCACATCTTCACAATAGGGGCAACTTTGCATACAATGCTGAGGCAATGAGAGCAGGCCATGGCATTCTGGTCCCGTGCAAACTTCCAGACAAAGACATGGATGCTGAAGGCTTCATGTTCTGTGTAGCTTGCCAAGACTTGTTTGCAAGGAAATACCTGTGGCGACACATGAAGAGATGTAAGATAAACCGAAGGGGCAACAAGCTCACACCTGGCAAGAACAGAGTCCAGTCACTATGCGCCTTTGCTCAGCCTGTTCCACCCGACATCAGTGATGGCTTTTAGAATTACTTCTAGTTATGGTGGATGCACATAAGCAATATAAGCAATATAAGATAGGGGCTGTGACTGGATCACATATAAATATCTTATGGTATGAATTTATTTAAAGGAAATAGCGGAGGGTGCTTATTTATATAAATTGCCAATGCACTTATTTTTAATATTGTGTGCATTTTGATATAGGAAATAGTTATTTCTGAGACTAGGGTAGAAAACATGTTTTTCGGTTTAACCTCTCTAGAGGAAATGCATTATGTCTGATGTATATATCTGATACAATGAGCCTTTGTTTACAAAGCCTTTGGTGTATTGTGATGTGGGGAAGAGGCTTGATCTGGCTTTTTGGTGTTCTGTGGGAATGTGTATTCGACTGTCTGAAGAAGGTATTCATGTCAGACCTTTTGACTTGCTAGTATGTATCCTGCCTCTGAAATGAGACGCCGGATATCACAGCAAGGTTTTTAAGAATTTCATAGCTAAGTGTACATATTATTGGATTTGCAATGCATGTAAATCCATGTTTGTGTAAACAGCTTATATCCTGATGCCAGAAACAGCCTGTGTCTGAACTGTATAAAAGGCACCAGCTTGTATTGGAAATTTGTTCTTCTGATTTCAGCATCTGACCTGATCACTGGACCCTTAACCAGTGTGATAGCAAATAAACATCTTGCTTCAAAGACCTGCTTGAAAACATCTTCAATATTGCTGTATTCCTGTGAGCTGCAGATTAGACCCTAAATCTAATTTGTTCTCCGGCTGTCTCTGAGGTTTGGACCCAAGCTTTCCAGTACCACCGCTCTGCCTGCCACCCATGCAGCCCTGGTCAGTGTGATAGGCCAGGAGGGATCCATCCATAGCAACCCTGATCCATAGTAAGAGGTCAGGAGTACCAGCCCAGACACACCAGCAACGAGGTATGCTAGCAGCGTCAGTTACTCAGAAGAAACCTGGTTCTAATTTCCGGTATAGGAGTCCAGTGGTGGCAGCCTTTGTAAGCCCCTCCTACTGTGGCAAGTGGGTGCATTTGGGAGAATGAAAGGGAACAGTGTAAGTCCAGGCGGTTCCCAGCAACAACAGACAGGGTGGCATAGGGGGTCCATCCTGTCACAGGGACTGCACGAGTTGCTGAGTGAAAGGGAGTCAACCACACTCCTCTATGAAACAGGTAAAGAAATGGTGCACTAAGCGCTCAAGTGCAGGTGAAAAAAGTAGGACAAATGATATGGGTCTTATATGACAGATAAGTAGAAATGAGCAGTTAACATATGCAATGCAGCGTAGTGTGTGGAAAGATCAAAGGATAGATGATAATAAACAGGGTGTAGTGCTATTGTCCAATAATAGCAGGCTCAATCAGTACTGAATTCGGGAGTGACAGCAACTCGGGTGTCTGTATTTGCGATGTTCCTGAGAGTGCCTCAGGCAGATGTGATGGCTTTTGAAAGCTCTTGAGTGACATGACCCAGGATGAAGTCTTACTCGCAGTCAAAAATGATCGATGCATCATGCAGATGAGACAGCATCTGTTCAACCGGGACAGATCAGATGTTAGCAGGAACCAGTACATCTGTCAGAAACTTGGAGAAATGGGCAGGCTGATGCTACAGGTCAGAAGAGCTACCCCTTTGGAGATGATGGAAGACTTTACTGCCCCATCGAACTTTCTGCGCGTAGTAAACGCTGTGAAGCTAGTAGCTAGCTATGACGAGGAGACAGGTACATTTAGGACGCCCTTGCTGGCACTCAAGATCAGGCACGGCCTGCAAAAGATGGCGAGCATTGTGGAGTGCCGAGCCATGATGCACTGCTGCGGTTGAAAACACACAAAATTTCAGGAAGCTATATGAGGCGAGATGGAACGAGTCGATCTCATCGGCTGCCTTGGAAACTCTTAAGGAGTCCAAGTGGAACATGTCTCAGCTCTTACCTTTCATGGAAGGTGTGAAAAAGATGCACTTGTACCTCGATGAAAAGCAGCAAGCCTACCGAAGTGGGCTATCCACCAAGCCTATGGTTAACCACTGGGCACTACTTGCAAAAGTCACCCTGGCTCAGGTGATCTTGTTCAATCGAAGAAGGGAAGGGGAGGTTTCAAAAATGTTGCTGACTACCTTCTCCTCAGAGACACCTCAGATCTCCTTGAAGAGGTGTCCCTAGCTCTTTCCAAGGTTGAGAGGAAGCTCTGCTGGCATTTCACTCGCATTGAAATCCGAAGAAAACGAGGGAGGAACGTCCCCATCCTGCTGACACCAGCCATGCAAGCTGCAATGGAACTTCTTGCAGAAAAGCGTGACAAATGTGGAGAGTATAGCCAAAATGTCTACATGTTTGCCGGACCAGCTGCCTTGTCACAATTCAGAGGCTCCGATTGCATACAACTGTTTGCCCGAGAATGTGGGGCCAAGCATCCCCACACTCTGCCTTCCGTGAAGCTTCGAAAACACATTGCACTATCTCTCCTCTGTTATGAGTCGCGGCTCTCCGAAGAGCCGCCGCGACTCACTTCCGGCGGTCCCAGGTATCCCGGCCGTCTCCATGACGACCGGGGCGTCACTTCCGCCTCCTATGTCCCGGTACACTCTGTCTCGCCTGCGGCACTGCCCAGCCAGCTGTCCTACAGCCGGGCGCATGCACGCAGAAGAAAATCAAGAGTCATGACTGGTGCAGCTGCCAGAGACTATTGTGGGAGGATGTGAAATATGTATATACATGGACACACACTACTCAGCATTTCTGATTCTAGACTACCATTGTTCTTTCAGGCTGATAGTCTGTTCACTTGGGATTGGCTGATATGTATTGGGAGGAGTCTTGCTGCACATTGCCCTGATTGGTTCCTCTCACTATTTAAGGCAGTGAGGACAGAGCCTCACAGCCAGTTATAGCTCCCAGTATAGCTAGGCTCCCTGTTCCTGTTTCTGCGCCTTGATTGTTTTTGCTAGACCTGATCTCCCATGTATGACCCCTGGCTTGTTTCTGGACCCTGTTGTATTGCCTGTGACCTCTGACCTCGGTTTGTTCTTTGGATTCCTTGTCTGCTGCCGGCCCTCGACCCTTGCCTGGATTTAACTCTGCTGTTTGCTTCTACACTCTTTAGCTAGGTTCTCCCCAGTCAGTGTATATCTCACGACTCTCTGTTATTCTGCGCCCAAGTCTGTCCCCACCACTAGGGGCTCCAGTGAACACCAGACTTCAGAGCAGACTCCGGGTTTTGATGTACTGGCTGGAGGAGTTCCTAACATCCTCAACCTAAATGACACAGAACTGGATCAGTTGGCAGACTTCCTTGGGTACAACATCAGTGTGCACCGGCAGTATTACCGCTTCCCAGAAGGTACCCTCCAACTCGCCAAGATCAGCAAACTGTTAATGGCTCTCGAGAGTGGCAGACTGGCCGAATTCAAAGGCAAGAATTTGGACAAGATGCACATTGAACCGGACGGTAAGAAGAAAATCTGGTGTCTGATGTATGCACCTCGGTCATTTACATATCTGTTTCTTTTCAGTACCGGTCCAGCTACAGAGCGACATGTCGGATGATGAACAATGCCGCGACAGAGGGACAAGTGGCCAAGCGTTTAGTCGACACGTCCACATCAGAAGAGAGGCAGTGTATGGACCTGGCAACACGGGACCAGTGCCCAGCCATGGTTTCCACAGGTAGGTGTAGCACAGAGTTTTGCTAGGCAGAAGAACTTTGCCTTCTCTGTATTTTACGGAGCCATAATGGACCACTCTTCTTCCTTTCAGGTTGCAAATAAGTGCAGGGGAAATCATGGGACATGTTGTGGAGAAACACATTAGGAAAGGGGTGTCCCTATATGCCATGTTCCAGACAAGGGTCCTCAGGATAAAAACAAGTGTTTCTGTGTGTGTGTTTGTGCGTGCATGGGTGTGTGTGTGTGTGTGTGTGTGTGTGTTTACAGTCATTTTAATATGAGGCATTACTGGTCCCAGCAGCATTCTAAAGGCATGCTAGCACTTGTAGTTCTACAAGCACCAACATGCTGTAACAGGCCCTAGCAGCCAGCATACCTAAGCAGTAATTGGTTGCAAGAGTTTTATGGGACCAGTAGTACCACAGTGCTATTATTTAAAAGCACTGTGAGGTATTGCTAAATACCCCAAGCCCTAAATAATACCAGTGCTATCATTTTCAGTCTGGTTTTCTCTAGGAGGGGGCCCACAATTTTTTGTGGGCCCAATATTCCTAGGTAATTCAACCCATGTTAACCAGGCTGGGGCTGGTTCCCACATTAGCTATAACAAGCCCACAGTGCTGGTGCTTGGTTAAATTTTTGGCATGGGCACACTTTTTCTTTTGCTTCATTATTTATTTATTTTTATATTTATTTTACTTACTAGCCATCATAATAAAATTAATGAGGACCTTAGTCTCCATTTGTTTCCATTATAGATAAAGTACTGTAGAAGTCAAATAATTGGATATGGTCATTTCAAATCAATATCTATAAATCTGATTGTCTTTGTCTGAAATTATGCGAATAGCACGCTACGGCGTGGAGGAACATATTTAGCCACAACACGTGCAAACACTTGTACACACATTTACATGAACACATACACTTGTAATTAGTTCACCTTAAAAATAGTTCCAACACATAGTCATTTATAATGAAATGTAGCAGAGTTTATAGTTAAATATAATAATGTTAAATACACTTTGGTGAGATCTAAGGTTCAGGATACAGAAAACATATAGGGCTTGAGTCATCAAGGAGAGCAAAGCATAAAAAAGGAGTAACATTTGCACCTGGGCAAAACCATGTTGCATTGGAGGGGGAGGTAAATTTAAAATGTGGGGACAGATTTATAGTTGGGGTAGAACATATCCTGGATCAGCTTTAAATTTCGGTGTTATAACAAGCTAGCAAGTATTTGTGTGCTAGATGAAAAAACAGCCAGTATTTAACTTATGTGCAAAATAATAAACTAAATTGCACCCCTTGTATTGTAACATGGTTTGTCCCAGAGAATATTTACTTCTTTTTTGCCTTAGTGACTCAGGCCCATAATGTCTAGTATCATTCTAATCCCCTATTTATCCTCAGACGTCCGGTTCAATCGCCTAAGAGATTGCGTATGCAAGTTATGGATTATAGGGAATAAATGATCAGAATGGTATTGTGTGTGTGTGTAATGCAAATAGACTAGTTTGAACCAGCTTTCAGCGGGAAGATTAGTATGCATCTGTTGGAGAGCTGACCCCCACCCTTGGAGGGCACCGTTTGAACTGGCCAATGACCTGCATTTCACAGAACTGTCCTGAAGCCTGAACCTATGGAAAATGCAAAATCATCTCTATTGTTTTCACTGTATCACTAACTGTATAAAAGCAGGTGCTCTGGGGCCAGCCGGCAGTCTATTTGACCGCAGACTTCAGAATGACTGTATGTGGGATCCAGGGTGCCTGCGTATGTAATCAGCTGTACTTATTGTTTTGATTTGTTACTTTGCTACTTTTTGCTATTAAACCGCATTGTGAGTTGGAACCACACTATTTGAAGTGGACAATCTTCATTGGATAGCGACTAGACGTACATAACAGTACCCATAGGGGATTTCTAGAACTGAAGTTTATCTTTCGCTGTGGGAATCATGGCACCAACTAGGTGAGAACAGCTGTCCTTGATGTATTTTTTGATAATGTCAATGAAAATTTTAGACACAAGTTACTTTGGACTCACAGGATAGGATATTAAATGCAACACACTTAGCACTAGCTGTAAGATTTAAGACCTGGGACAGACTATATAAAGTGATTCTAGTGAAAAACAAAGGTACTTGGCAGCAAATCTCATCCCTACAAAAGTACACAAAATGTCAACACACTGCCAAAAATGACCACTGAAGACATAAAATGCAATAAAACAAACAATATGTGTATTAAACCAATGCTTGCTTGAACTATTAATTGATTTTGCCATTAATAACATGTTCTATCATCTGCTTGTATAAAGTACTTATTATGTATTAGTAATTAATTATAATTATTATTAATATTAATATCCCTGGTATAGTTTGTAAGAGTAAAACAAAGATGCCCAAATGGTGGATTATCTATTAAAAAGTTTTTCCACCAATTAGAAATAAATAAATATACATTAGTAAATGTATAATTTCAAGTGTAAGTAAAGACTTAAGGATGGCTCATCTGAGTAAGTAGCATCAGGGGTAATTCCAGGTCTCAGGTACATAGAATGTGAAGGGTGTAGGGTGTGTAAGTCAATGTGACATATCAGCATGGAACATAGAAAATAAAAAAGAACAATGATAGAATTGTGCTACTAAAATTAATTTATTCCTAATGAGGAAGCACAGGATTCGATCCAGGGTGTCAAACAAGTCTGTCAAGCCTGTCTGGAATTGTGTCACACATGTTGAGAGATCTGTGAAAGTGTAGAGTTCTTTGTTACACTTTAAAACACAGAAGAATTCACAATGATTTTGGAGTCCTTAGACTGAAAACATATATTGAGATAGAGTACAAGTAGCACCAGAGTGTTAATAACTCAAGATAGCCCACCAGTAGCAGGGTGCCAGGAACTCAAGATATCACAACGGTAGCAAAGTTGCAAGAACATAGGATTTATCACTGGTTGTAGTGTTGCAGGAACACAGGGTAGCACTCTGGTAGCAAAGTTGCTAGAACACAGGGTATCAGGAGCAGGATACCAAGAGCTCAGGATTGCACAGTGGTAACAGTGTGCCTGGAAACTCAAGTTAACAGGAACAGGACCAAATGAAAGCAACTGTAGCTATGTGACAACATAGGCTCACCAATGATCTGGCACTGATAGAAAGGACAGCCAATGGTTTTAAAGGCCAGGCAACTAGTGCAGTTCATTAACTGCTGGGAAATGCAGCAGGTTTGATTAACTGTTGCATTACTGAAACAGCAGAAATCCAGACAACAGCAGCACTTCTGGTAGGTGTATGATATTACACCTACAAAGCCCACAGTTAAAAGGGACCAGCGCTGTTAGATTTAATGGAATACTATGCTGCATATACTATGTGAACTCCTTCTTGTAAATATGACCCCTTATTGTTAGAATCACTATGGGAAACAACTGAAAAAGAAAATTACTTTTGGTCATTATGGCTACCTTAAGCTCGCATGCCTCTTGTTGTCCAATTCAATGACACTTCCTGCTTTTGTATTCTACCACCTGGCATCTAGTGACATTAGATATTTCTGTAATGCAGCATACAGATGGTAGTTAGTGATTGCAGCCCTTTAGATCAGCTCTGTATCTTACCAGAGTTTTATCACACCAGAGACAGGGTTGTTTAGAAGATCTTCTAAATACCATTTCAAAACAGCTACTGGACCCAGTGAGTTCATTTGTTATTGCTATTGCCATCTCTGTTACTCTTTTAGTGGTCTCCACTGTCTCCTTGATAACAACAGCTGCTGCCAAATATGGGGAACAACTGTCCTGGTTCTATTACCTGCAGTGAGCATGATACTGAAGAAAAACACAGGCAAACAGCTGCTCCAATCTGATAGCCACAAGAGTGCCCAGGCAGACCAAAAGAAAAAGCATAATCTAGAAAGAGTGGAAGGAGCTTCAGTTAAGATAAATGTTGTAGGACAGTTATGGTTGACAGCAGTTGATTTTTTTTAGATTTCTACAGTGATTGATTAATATTTCATGTACCTGCCTTCCTCTGTCTTGCCTCATTCCAACAATGTTGCACGACCATTAGCTGCACAAAAATGCCAGTGAGGTTGATAATACTGCTGCCTAACAACAGCCACCCACATGTTCTCCACCAGCAGCTACAATTGTTTTTCCACTACCTTATGTATCAAGTACCCACACCTCTTAGATTGTAAGGTCATTTGGAAAGTGCCATCTTTACCTTCTGTTTCCTGTCATTGTATGTAATTTGTTTGCGTCATGACCCACTCAATGGACAGTGTTGTGTAATATGACAGAGCTTTATAAGTAAAATAAAATATAATAATAATGTAATTTTGTGCTATTAAATATAGCTTACAGATGTCACTTTATAGTGTGCCCTGAGTAAGACTGCCACTTTCCTAGAGAAAAAAATCACCTATCTATAGTCCAAGTGCGAATCACATAGCCCCAATATCTAGCATAGAGTCTCCATATTCAGCATTATGCTATAAGCCCCTCTAGATAGTCCTCTGAAATATAAACAGAGAACATGGGTCGGAATATTGGGCCATCTTGGAGTATTCACGGAAATTAAATTAACGGTTTGTATAATGATCTTACTTCTTTTCCATACTCTTTGGCAGCCCTTACAATGGAATGTAGCAAAGCAATATAATCAAATAGCGTGGGATTAAGAACAAAAATTCTGATGCATAATAAAACTTAAACAACTTTGTCATGTGCAAGCTAATGTTTAGGCATAAATCTGCAAATATATGTTTGTGTATTACTTCCTAGAAATAGTGTGACCTGGTGCTCTTAGAAGCTGTTAGATCAATGGGTTTTGTGGATGTTAAACCACCCAGGGGGGCTGGTAGATAAGGATAGCACCTTATACCATTTATGGCAGGATGGCAAATGTGAATGCCTTTGAGGAGATCTCTTGCAAGACAATGAAATCTCACACATGTTTGGGAGGCCCCAGACAGGCCGACTGCAGAGACTGGGTTGTATGTTAATGACAGATTCAAGCTGAATAAGGGCACAGGAAAAGATCATATCATTTTCTCCAATATCATACATACCAGAGGCATGTGTGGTATGCAGATGAAGGGAAACTTAGGACCTGTTGTGTGAAGGTAAAATCATGTTCGTAAACCATACTGTTGAAAAGTTAGGACGGTGTAAAGAAAACTTGACTTAGAGGTATTCAAACAGCAAAGTCATAAGACCCTAATTTGCATTCTCCCATCCTGTTGGTTCTGACCTCACAGGGAAGGGGGCTGGGGGGCCCTGTAGCTGACTTTAAAACTGTATTGAAAATGTAACCCTGGGTTCTTCTTCTGAGAGAGTTTAATTGAAGAGGTTCCATTTTTTCCTGCTCCTCCCGGCACCACAAACTTGATTCTAAGTGAGGTATCAATTCTGTGTTTTATCCTTTTTATTTTATAAGAAACAATTGCACTCTATTTGTATGTCATTTTATTATCTTTTTATCTTAAGCATTGTGGATGTATTTTCCATATTAAATTACACTTAATAAGTTCTAGTCTCTGTGTTCTTATGAATTCACGCGACAGTTTGGTCCAGACGCTACCTAATTGAAACTGTGCAAACCTTGTGATTTAAGTGAACTCTGATTAAAGTAAATTGTGTTGGATTAATGCTAGGGAGAACCGAAGGCTTCCTAAATAAGAGTGTCAGCTCTTATCCGAAAAAACCTTGGTGGTGGTAATTAGTATCGCAAAGCTAGTGTGTGGCATAGATAGGGAAGTATTTAATCATTTTAGACAGACCAAGTGGTTGTTGTGTGGTTAACCCTGTGTCACGTAAGCGTCACACAGACTCAGGTGAGTGCTGTTCGTGACAAATTGGTGGCAAGCTTGTGGGATATATTTTTTTATTTTTTTTTAAGAACTTAAGTGAATTAGGGTTGTGTGAGCCCTGAGAGAGGAAATACAGACTAATTCACCAGAGACTGAACTCAATGCTTAAAACATTATAAGACATACAGCAATTGTTTCTTTCCCTCCCCTTCTCTTTTTTTTCTTATCTTTTTTTATTTGGCATTAAGCGGAGGAGATGGCGGCTGCATATAAACGCTTGACAAAGGAGGCGCTGATTTCAGACTGTGAGGATGGAGGAATTCCCACCAGTGGCAAAAGCAAGGAGCAATTGATTGAAGCTCTTGTGCAGAGGGATCAGCAACTCACAGCTGTGTCCGAGGAAGAGAATAGCCAGAACTCAGAAGTGGACCTGACTGTGGGTATTCCTCAAAACCAGGGACTGTTATTTTCGGATGATTCTAATGGTTCATGTGTGGACACTGCTATGGATGTTTATTTGCAAACTGCCCTAAAATATTTGGGCCCAGCGGACATTACAACTAAAATGCAACTCATACAGCAGTTCCAGGAGAAGGAAGCTGCTGACCGTCAGGAGAGGCGTGCTGCTATGGAGGCAGCAGAGAGGCATGCTGCTATGGAGGCAGCAGAGAGGCACGCTGCTATGGAGGCAGCAGAGAGGCGTGCTGCTATGGAGGCAGCGGAGCGCCAAGCAGAGCGACAGGCAGAAAGAGAATCTGCCGAGCGAGAGGCAGAGAGGAGATATGAGCTGGAGCTTGCGAAGCTCAAACGCCAGCCAGAGACCAGAGATGCTGGTATTAGCAGACCCCGTCCTGAGAATTTCCCTGTATTGGAAAAAGATGGGGATTTGGATACTTTTTTGCGAGGTTTTGAAAAGACATGCAGACAGTATGGACTGGCCAAAGATCAGTGGGCACAATATTTAACCCCTGGTTTGCGAGGTAAAGCATTAGAAGCCTTTGCAGATCTTCCACCTGAGATGGACGGAAATTATGAGGCAATCAAAAGTGCCCTGTTGCAACGCTTTAACATCACCCCAGAGGCGCATAGGCAGAAATTCAGAGATTTAAAACGCAGTGCCTCTGACACATATTCAGGACTTGTGGCCCAGCTGTGTGCTTCATTCAAACAGTGGGTTGGAGGGCTACAGATCACCACCTTTGATGCTCTGCAAGATTTGATGATCCAGGAGCAGTTTCTGACTTTGTGCCCAGCTGAAGTGAAGGAATGGGTAGTGGATCGTGACCCTGCATCATCTGCGGATGCAGCTAGACTGGCTGACAAGTACACTGTCACCCGGGCCCCTGCAGCTAAAAGAGGAACTTTTGTGCCAGGACAGTCTGCCTGGAAAGGGGAGCGGCCCGGAGGAGCACCTTCACCTGCTGTTGTTTCTTCATCTTTTGGGAGGGTGGGGGCCAAGCCTGTTCAGGGAGATACCCGCCGTTGTTTTATTTGCAACAGGACAGGGCACCTCAGTGCCGCCTGTCCAGACCGAAAGACATCTACAGCCTCCACTGTGGGGCCACCTCCTCCCCGGTCTGCTCCAGCTGTCCTGTGTGTTGCGGGATCCCAAGTGAGCCGGAATGACAATCTGCAAACAGTCACTGTCGGTGACAAGGTAACTGTGGGGTTAAGAGACACGGGTGCTGATGTTACCCTGGTGCGTTCAGAGTTGGTGGGGTCATCGGATATAATTCCAGGGAAAACTATTGCTGTGCGCGGGGTGGGAGGAATACACCCTGCTGTGCCTATGGCCCGGGTCTATCTGGACTGGGGTGCTGGAAGAGGTCTAAGGGAAGTCGGGGTATCGGACAATATTCCTACAAATGTTTTGCTTGGAACTGATTTAGGCAGGATGTTATCTCGTTATGTTGCTAGTAGTGATGTTGTGGACTCTGAACCTAACCATGTTTTTTCCCAGGTATCAGGATGTGACAGGGAAAATGTTTGTTCAGTTGTATCTGAAGTCTGTAAACTAGGATGTGAGAAGGAAAATGATTGCTCAATTGTATCCAAGGAGGTAGGGGATGTAACTATTTCCTCAGTGTCAGTGGTCACACGTAGGCAAGCAGAGAAGGATAGGTCCTCACAATTAACTCCTGAGAGAGAGGTAGAAAGTCCCTCTGACCCAGAAACTCCCCCTCTAACCCCCCTCCCTCCAGCACCTGCAGTTACAGACGCCTTACCTTTATCACCAGACACTGAGCAGCAAGTAAGAAGCCAGGCTTTTCAACAAGCACAGCAGACTGACACTACACTGGAAACACTGAGGTGCCTAGCAGGCAGTCCTCCCACTGAGTCTGATAAAGAAAGAGTGTTTTGGGAACAGGGAAGGTTGTATAAGGAAAGTGTAGCCAGAGATGTACCTGAGGCGGGGGTGATGGAGAAACGGCTAGTGGTACCCCTTATGTATCGGGAAGGGTTACTCAGGGTAGCTCATGAGGTCCCGCTGGCAGGGCATTTAGGCATAAAGAAAACTAAGTCTCGCTTAAAGCAAAAGTTTTACTGGCCAGAAATGGGCAAAGATATTGCCAATTATTGTCGATCTTGTCATGCCTGTCAGATGGTGGGGAAGCCTGGTGATGTGGGACACGCCCCTCTAGTGCCCCTGCCAATAATAGCAGAACCCTTTGAGCGGGTAGCTGTGGACATTATAGGACCCCTTGCCATTCCCAGCAGCTCTGGAAAACAATTTATTCTCACTGTGGTGGACTATGCCACACGGTACCCCGAAGCGGTGGCCCTCTCCTCCATACGGGCTGACAAGGTGGCCGATGCCCTCATATCCATTTTCTCCAGGGTAGGATTCCCCAAGGAAATGTTAACTGATCAGGGCACACAGTTTATGTCTAATTTAATGCAAAGCCTTTGCAAAAAGATGCACGTGGAACACCTCATAGCCAGCCCCTACCACCCACAAACTAATGGCCTGTGTGAGCGTTTTAATGGTACTCTCAAACAGATGCTCAGAACCTTTGTGGAGTCCCAGGGGAGAGACTGGGAGAGGTTTCTGCCGCACCTCCTGTTTGCATACAGGGAGGTGCCGCAGGAATCCACTGGCTTCTCCCCCTTTGAACTCCTGTATGGGCGCAGGGTGCGCGGTCCCTTAGATCTGATCAAAGAGGATTGGGAAGGGAAATTAATCACCCCCGAAACCTCCGTGGTCCACTATGTGGTGCAGTTCAGGGAGAGGATGCAATCCCTAATGGGGATGGTGCATAGTAATCTGAAGGCTGCCCAGACTAAGCAGAAGCAATGGTATGACCGCAGTGCTAGGGAGCGTATCTTTGAAGTGGGTCAGAAAGTTCTGGTATTGGTTCCTATGCGGCAGAATAAGTTACAGGCTGCTTGGGAGGGCCCCTTCTTGATAGTTCAACGCATCAATGATGTCAATTATGTGGTAGCCAGGGATGAGGGACGGAAGAGGCACAAGGTATATCATGTGAACATGATCAAGGCCTACCACGAAAGGGGGGTCTCTGTATTAGCTGTATGTAGCTTACCCGAAGAGGACCAGGAGCCAGACCCCTTGTTAGACTTAGTAGCCTCTGCCAAGAGTGGGAGATCATTAGAGACCACCCAGCATAGTGAGAGCTTGACAGAAGTACAGATAGATCAGCTGTTTGTGACATTGAAGCCCTATCAGAATCATTTTACAGGGAAGCCAGGACAAACACATCTAGTTGTTCATCATGTAAACACAGGCGATCAGCCTCCCCTCAGACAGACAGCTTATCGAGTTTCCCTGGAAGTGCAGACAGATATGAAAAGGGAGATTGAAGAAATGTTGGAGTTAGGGGTAATTAGAAAGTCCCACAGCTCCTGGGCTGCACCAGTAGTGCTGATCCCCAAAAAATGTGGTGGAACCCGGTTCTGTGTGGATTATAGAAGGTTAAATGAGGCTACTGTGTTTGATGCCTATCCCATGCCCAGGATAGATGAATTGCTAGAACGGTTAGCCCATGCTCGCTATATAACCATTATGGATCTGAGTAGGGGTTATTGGCAGATCCCTCTGACGCCTGAGGCTCAGGAGCGGTCCGCATTTATCACCCCGTTTGGTCTGTATGAGTTCCTGGTCATGCCCTTTGGGATGAAAAATGCCCCTGCCTCCTTCCAGCGACTTGTTGATAGCCTGCTAGAGGGCCAAGAGAGGTATGCTGTAGCCTACCTAGATGACATTGCTGTGTTTAGCCAGACCTGGGAAGAACATTTGATCCACTTGAGCAGTGTGCTAGCTAAAATAGCGGGGGCGGGTTTAACAATAAAACCTGAGAAATGTCAGATTGGTATGAATGAGGTGCAGTACTTGGGGCACCGAGTAGGAGGAGGTACCCTGCGTCCTGAGCCAACTAAGGAAGATGCTATTGCTGCATGGCCCACCCCTAAGACCAAGAAACAGGTTATGTCCTTTTTGGGGACCGCTGGATATTACCGAAAATTCGTGCCCCAATATAGCTCCTTAGCTAAGCCCCTAACTGACCTTACAAAAAAGAGGTTGCCCCAAGTGGTGACTTGGACCCCAGACTGTGAAGAGGCATTCACTGCATTGAAGTCTGCACTTACCCAATCCCCAGTATTGCAGGCTCCTGATTTTGACCGGAGGTTTACAGTGCAAACGGATGCCTCCAACTATGGGCTGGGAGCTGTACTCAGCCAAGTGAATCAACAAGGGGAAGAGCACCCCATCCTATACCTTAGTCGGAAGCTGCTTCCCAGGGAGGTGGCCTACGCAGTTGTGGAAAAAGAGTGTTTAGCTATAGTGTGGGCCTTGCAAAAGTTGCAGTCCTACCTGTATGGACGGGACTTTACGGTAATCACAGATCACAACCCTCTCAGCTGGTTGCACAGGGTGGCTGGGGACAATGGGAAGTTGCTCCGGTGGAGTTTGACCCTCCAGCAATACACTTTCACTGTTCAGCACCGAAAAGGGAGCCACCATGGTAATGCAGATGGATTATCCCGTCAGAACGAAAGCCTTGTGTCAGGTGAGCAGGGAAAATCGTCTTGTAGGTAACCATTTCCCTGCCACCCTCTAGAACGGGGAGGTGTCATGTGCAAGCTAATGTTTAGGCATAAATCTGCAAATATATGTTTGTGTATTACTTCCTAGAAATAGTGTGACCTGGTGCTCTTAGAAGCTGTTAGATCAATGGGTTTTGTGGATGTTAAACCACCCAGGGGGGCTGGTAGATAAGGATAGCACCTTATACCATTTATGGCAGGATGGCAAATGTGAATGCCTTTGAGGAGATCTCTTGCAAGACAATGAAATCTCACACATGTTTGGGAGGCCCCAGACAGGCCGACTGCAGAGACTGGGTTGTATGTTAATGACAGATTCAAGCTGAATAAGGGCACAGGAAAAGATCATATCATTTTCTCCAATATCATACATACCAGAGGCATGTGTGGTATGCAGATGAAGGGAAACTTAGGACCTGTTGTGTGAAGGTAAAATCATGTTCGTAAACCATACTGTTGAAAAGTTAGGACGGTGTAAAGAAAACTTGACTTAGAGGTATTCAAACAGCAAAGTCATAAGACCCTAATTTGCATTCTCCCATCCTGTTGGTTCTGACCTCACAGGGAAGGGGGCTGGGGGGCCCTGTAGCTGACTTTAAAACTGTATTGAAAATGTAACCCTGGGTTCTTCTTCTGAGGGAGTTTAATTGAAGAGGTTCCATTTTTTCCTGCTCCTCCCGGCACCACAAACTTGATTCTAAGTGAGGTATCAATTCTGTGTTTTATCCTTTTTATTTTATAAGAAACAATTGCACTCTATTTGTATGTCATTTTATTATCTTTTTATCTTAAGCATTGTGGATGTATTTTCCATATTAAATTACACTTAATAAGTTCTAGTCTCTGTGTTCTTATGAATTCACGCGACAGTTTGGTCCAGACGCTACCTAATTGAAACTGTGCAAACCTTGTGATTTAAGTGAACTCTGATTAAAGTAAATTGTGTTGGATTAATGCTAGGGAGAACCGAAGGCTTCCTAAATAAGAGTGTCAGCTCTTATCCGAAAAAACCTTGGTGGTGGTAATTAGTATCGCAAAGCTAGTGTGTGGCATAGATAGGGAAGTATTTAATCATTTTAGACAGACCAAGTGGTTGTTGTGTGGTTAACCCTGTGTCACGTAAGCGTCACACAGACTCAGGTGAGTGCTGTTCGTGACAAACTTCTTGAAGGATTTTCCTTTTAAACTGTGCATCAGTAGGGTATGTAACATCCAAAAGATAATGTCTGGTAAAGCTGCTTTACAGAGATCGCTTGCTGAGGCCTTAGCTTTGTGTGCCCAAGAAGTTGCCATCGCCCTTGTGGAATGTGCCTTTAATATTTTGGACACTTCCCAGCAGATTCCCTTATAAACCTGTGTTTCTAATCTATTTGGCCAGAGTAGGCTTGGATAGAGCATACCCCTCACACGAAACCTGTGGAAGGACAAATTCCATCTGGTTCCTAATACCACATGGTTCATATAAATGTTTTGAAAAGGTTCTTTACCCACCAAGGCAAGTAGTTCCCAAACTCTATGAACAGATGTGATTGCTACAAGAAACAGTACTTTAATTGTGAGCCATTTAGGGAAATATTATGGAAAGATTAAAAGGGATTCAATATTAAGATCCAAAACAATTGGAACTGTGGCAGAGGTGGGGTCATCTAGCTTAGATATACATTATGTAACCCCCTGTCACTGTGTGTAGTGTGGGGTGCAAAGGGTACACAGTGCACCTCCTTCTCAAGCCCTGGCTAGCTGATGGGCATGGGTGTAAATGATCAGGGGGTCCCTGCACATGCAGGTGTTTCTTTGTAGTTAGTGGGACACAGATAATGTCACTTTGTGGTGCAGTGCAATAAAAGTCACAATAATTTGGGCGCCAGACCATCTCTAGCACAAATTGAACTCTTTATTTACACTCCTCTTCCTCCAGCTCGATAATCATAATGGTTGCAGCAATAAAGAAATATATATACAGCTCCTTACTCTCTCCAGCACAGTTCTTAATGAGCAATACAAATATGGTTGCAAATATATCTCACTACTCCTCCTGCACAGTTCTTAATGTTATCCAGATGTTATATAACATAAATCACATGTCTTGCAGATCACCCTTTCTGCAGGGGCACTCACATGGATACTAACAGGCAGGCAGCTTCTCCTCCATGCAGCTCTGACACACTCTGTGTACCTCTCAACTGCAGCTCACCCCTCCTCTATGGGGATGATGTCTCCTGTGGGCTCTGACACTTCACTCTGTGTACTCCCAGCATCTGGATCTGACAATACAGCTACCATGCCTCTTGTAGCGACCCTCACTCCAGGGTCTCTTCCATGCGAAGTGTCTCCCTCTCTCTTGGGTTCTCTATAGTGACATGGAGTTCTCCCCCTCATCCAGGGCACACATTCCTTGCCATGGCACAGTCACCACGCTCAGACTTCCAGGCATTGCTGGGGGATCCTGGAGCTTCCACCCCACACTCCCAGGTCCCCAGCTACATCTCTCTCTCCTGTGTCTCCTCTCTCTCTCTCTTCTCCCCCCTCAATGACAGCCCCTCCTTCTCACTTAGTCTCACAGGCTGGGCTGGGTTATCACCATGGTAACCAGTTTATGTAACTTTTCATAAACTTCTAGCTTACCCTCTAGGTGACCCCTCCTGTATTCACTGAGGTGCAAGTTTAACTAAAACGCAACTAGGGGGTGTTACATTCTCCCCCGATTAGCTAGGCACCCTAAACTACACCTAGTGGGGCTGCCTAGCTAATCTCACTCACACCTAACTCACATATGAACACACACATGTAAACTTTTCTACATCACTATTGCATGAAAAATCACAGTGTAAAGTGAATACAGCATATCAATACAATGGCAGTATGAATATAAAACACATTTCACATTAGATACCCCACAACACTCCCAATGAATGTAAACATGTAAGTCACAGGTGTCCTGTTTTCTTTCAATGTACATTCAAATGTGGCTTTATGCCAAAGCAATGTAGCACCTGCCCGTGCCTGCCCATGTCTCCCCCCCTCCTGGGTCAAAAAGAGACAGGTGGCTCTCGTGGGCCCCTCCCAACAAATACTTCTCAGCAATATATGCAGGGGTGGCATTTGACCAGCGGGGTTGCCTTTCCCCCTTTCTATCCAACGTGAACGATCTGCCTTTCTTTGCTCCCCCTAATCCTCCGGAAGGGCAATATACAGACATCACTTGCACAGCCTGCCTCTCTTTGCTGCCCCAAATCCTCTGGAAAGGCAATATACAGACTGCATTGTAATTACACCTCACACGTTGAACTTTTTCTTCTTTTCCTTCCCACTCAGCTGGGACAAGTGGCATTACAAGTCCCAGCAAAAAGCACACTGCTGCTCCATATACTGTCCTGGACAGAACTACTCAGCAAACAACTTGCTTTACCTCCTCATTACCCTTGGTCTCTGTTGGGCACCTAGAGACGGTCAGACATGGTGTCCCAAGGGTGTTTCTCCGGCTGGGCACACTGCTCTCAGTTCCTGTGTCCTGCAAGCACTTTCTCCATCTGTTGTGCTCGAGCCCCACGTTGGGCGCCATTATGTAACCCCCTGTCACTGTGTGTAGTGTGGGGTGCAAAGGGTACACAGTGCACCTCCTTCTCAAGCCCTGGCTAGCTGATGGGCATGGGTGTAAATGATCAGGGGGTCCCTGCACATGCAGGTGTTTCTTTGTAGTTAGTGGGACACAGGTAATGTCACTTTGTGGTGCAGAGCAATAAAAGTCACAATAATTTGGGCGCCAGACCATCTCTATCACAAACTGAACTCTTTATTTACACTCCTCTTCCTCCAGCTCGATAATCATAATGGTTGCAGCAATAAAGAAATATATATATAGCTCCTTACTCTCTCCAGCACAGTTCTTAATGAGCAATACGAATATGGTTGCAAATATATCTCACTACTCCTCCTGCACAGTTCTTAATGTTATCCAGATGTTATATAACATAAATCACATGTCTTGCAGATCACCCTTTCTCTGCAGGGGCACTCACATGGATACTAACAGGCAGGCAGCTTCTTCTCAATCCAGCTCTGACACGCTGTGTAACTCTCAACTGCAGCTCACCCCTCCTCTGTGGAGATGATGTCTCCTGTGGGCTCTGATACTTCACTCTGTGTACTCCCAGCCTCAGAATCTGACAATACAGCTACTATGCCTCTTGTAGCAACCCTCACTCCAGGGTCTCTTCCATGCGAAGTGTCCCCCTCTCTCTTGGGTTCTCTATAGTGACATGGAGTTCTCCCCCTCATCCAGGGCACACATTCCTTGCCACAGTCACCACGCTCAGACTTCCAGGCATTCCTGGGGAATCCTGGAGCTTCCACCCCACTCTCCCAGGTCCCCAACTACATCTCTCTCTCCTGTGTCTCCTCTCACTCTCTTCTCCCCCCTTAATGACAGCCCCTCCTTCTCACTTAGTCTCACAGGCTGGGCTGGGTTATCACCATGGTAACCAGTTTATGTAACTTTTCATAAACTTCTAGCTTACCCACTAGGTGACCCCTCCTGTATTTACTGAGGTGCAAGTTTAAATAAAACGCCACTAGGGGGCGTTACAACTACAAAATGAATATTTTCTAAATTAAACAGTGAAAGAATTATTTTCTGTTGCTTGAAGAAGTATGTAAATTGCTGTATTAGAGACAAGTTTGTATCTCAATATCAACCACTGAATCTCCATGCCATCAAAGAGAGAGAATTTGGATTTGAATGAAGAACCAAACCTTGATGCAGAAAATCAGTGTTGCAGAGGCCAGGGCTAATCCTGAAGCTACTGTAAACCAGACACAAGGTCAAAATGGAAGGACTACTATGACATTAACAATTCTTTTTTTATTTTCCTTTAGGTGCGAATAATGAGAGTAAACAGAGGGAACACATACCCTAGTTACAAGCTCCATGGCTCTGAGAGTGCATCTGTTCCCACTGTTCTGATGTCCCTGTGTTGGCAGGAAAACTGAACTACTTTGGTGTTCTGAGTTGTTGCCAGCAGATCTCCTTAGGTAATCCGCCTCACTAAGTAACATCTGTTATAGCCACTATTCACAGCAATAATAGATGACTTAAGGGAGCAATTTACCGTTACAGTCATGCAGGGACAGCACATTTGATAAGAGGCTGCTCCTGCAATGACTGTGCCCCATGGACATTCCTTCTGCCGCTATCTTTTCGCAGCGGCGAAAGAAGGAACATCTGGGGTCTGACCTGATGTCTGTACTGCGTATGCGCACTTCCTAGCCTGCCGGGAGGAATCTGAAGATCCTTCTCTGGCGGTGCTGTAGCCTATAGACTAGATCTGCTAGTGCTATCCTGCGATGGCATTAGCTATCAGGGTGAAGCTCCAAAAATGATATCTCTGATACCTCCCGTGTTAAGCTTTTCTTAAATAGCTTGAAATCTAAATTTCCCTCAGCCATGCAGGAACAGCTGATTCTGCATGGTTTGTGGCTCGATAAATACGCCCCTTTTTCCCTCATCAATTTTCTTCTCTAGTGACAAAGGTATCCTTCATTGACTTCATTAAGCAGTTATTAATTTCCCTAGTTTGATTAGGGAGTTGAGTATTATCAGTCTTAGGTTGATGAGTATATGAAATACTGAAAATTGTTTTGAGACTTTCTACTTCACTTCCCTTAAACAGGCTCCAGAAGGGTACTGAGGAAAGAAAGTAAAACTAATTAATAATAATGTAGAACACACCCCTATCTAGGTACTTACCTAGTACAGGTGTCTCTCATCTTTTGGGGGTGTTCCATTGACGCTGGGTTTTGCTTCCCAGTAGGGACTCTCACAGAATAAATAGTGCAGAGCCCAGTGTCTGCACGGTACAAACAGTAATGGCTCCGTCTGTGTTTTAGACCGGCATGACTCGATGATCTGACTTGTGAACCCGCTTTTTGTATTCACCACATACAGAGGCTGATAAATAAAGCTTCTAGAAGAACATATGCATCAACACTTTAATGCAGTCTTGGTTGTCCACAAACAGTGCTGCTGCTTCTGACCTTCAACATAATGAAGAAGCATCCCATAGAAGCATAACCCTCGTCCCTGCTTGCACTGACTAGTGTGCCACAGTAACACTCTAGTCCTCTGGGAATAAGTAAGCCCACAATAAGAAAAATAAATATGAGCTACTCTAAAAAAAACTCCTATACTCAGCTGAGAGATAATAAAAAGACGCCAAGAGGAGTAAGGAGCCGCCTGCCTCTCTTTTCCTGTCTCTACTCAGCGAAATATGGTGATTTTTGCATTGTAAGGGCTGTCAGGCAGTATGAAAAGTATTTTTTTAGGTTTCAGAATAGGAAGTCTACAAAGAGTTAAGATTACAGCCAATTTCAGTTAAGAGACTATAAAGCAATGGAAAATTGATGGAAGGAAGTGATTATGCTGGTTATGGAGCCTGTGAATCTACAACACATTTCAAATAAGTAGACAAGCTCAAAGGCAATTTATTGACAAACTCATGTAATGTAAATGGACCTGCCTAAACAAACCTGTAGTAAAAAATGTATAATTTAGAAATTGCCTACAAATGTGCTTCTCTGCAGAAGTGCAAAAAGACTGTATGTCATTAGAACTATAGGATGAAACAATTTTTAGAGTGAAAGAAACCAAAGAATGCCTCTAACAGTACAGTCTTTCCACTGACTTATCTAATTTTAATAAATTGTTTCTGCCAAATAAAATGTATTTTCTGCACTGCTCACCTGTGCACCTACTCTGTGCTTAGTAAGGAGTGCCTTGGCTTCCCCAAATCCTGACATTGGCTGGACCCAGGGCCGTCTTTCCTATTGGGCACAATATAGTTTGCAAGCACTGAAAATATCAAGGAAAATTGTTTTTGCAATTACTACAACATCTAGTGATCATTATTGTAACTTCTGAAACACCTGACTGCTGGAAACATTTAAATGTTGTTTGAGAGCACCTCTGCCAAGGAAAGGATAAAAAGGTAAACATTATTACATAAAAGTTAAGGGAAATTCATGCTGCTTGAGAACAGCACTGCTAAATAAAAGGCTAAGCTGGTGTCATGTTTAAAACCAATTGGAAATTGATGTTTAACTATAACACAAGAATGCATGCATGCCTCATTTTGAGATTATAAACAGTGAAACAGCATTTTCCATTGGTTTTAACGCACAAATACTTACCCAATGGCAGCTTCCGAACGGCAATAAATGCATCATTCAAAGGTGACCATATTTTGTGCAATGTCTCCCTGACAGGTTTGTTTTTCAAAGCGTGTTGTCATGAACATAGAGAACTTAGTTATTTAGGAGGGTTAACCCATCGCATAAATGTGGGGAATAAGGCCTTAATCATAACTGCAGTGTAAATATGGTATATCAAATTAATTCCTTGATAAATTGAGCTATTAAAGTGTAAAATGTGAAGGCAGAAAGTCAGTTGGGTGTGTATTCAGTGACTTTACACATCCCAGTGTAGTGTCAACCGTGGCAGCTTCAAATGCCCCTGCGGTGAGATATGTCCTAGTTTAAGATTAAGTTTTGACACCTGAATAGACTTTTAGGAACCCCTAAGCATGATGTCTGGCTCAAAGAGACCATGTGCTGAGTTGGCTATATGTTATATAGACAAAAAGAATTCAGTTTTAAAATATGCCACTTAAAATCAATAAACGTACTGATCAACCATATATTCCTCAATAGCATGATGAAGGGTTGCTCATGTGTCAAATTAAGAATTCTGCTACACAGAGAAGTTGAGGAAATGAGTATAAGCTCTACTAATACACTGTATCTAGGCCTGTTTGGTATCAAGATGGACAAATTCATAGGGGATTTATTAATAATAAAATTGGGTCTGTGTGACGCTCCACAGAAAAGTTAGGTCACGTAGTAGAATTGGGTAGTAAATCAGACAACATGCAAATGGTGATTGAAAAAAGTATCAAAGACCACAACCCCTGGGAGGTGGGAAAGGTGTAAAGGTGTCTTTAAAAAGCTGAGACCAGTTACAACAAATTGTCAGTCTTTGGGAAAATCTATTCACATTGATAAGCTGTCCATCTTCCTAGCCAATTTCCCATGGTATAGATTATACAACACATGTAAGTTATACTCTCAATGTAACCCCTTAATTTTAAACTGCTTTGCTTGTGTATGTTATGTCAACTGTTAATAATTGTTTTTTTTTTATATTTGAATGCTCTGTACCTTTTTATATTAAATCTATAAATTTAGTAAGTGGCATCCTTAATACCCTAACGAATCCATTAGCATGTTAAGAAGAATATTGCTCGACTAAGTTAACCCTTTGAATGCCGGTGTGTGATTTGTTGACACATTTGACTAACAAGCCTAGTGGGTGCTTGCATTTACATTTGTGTAACAGTCTGGAGGTGTGAAGAGTTAACCCTTTGTTTGCTGGTGTGGGCTTTGCTAGCCTGTGGGTAGCCAGAAGCCTAGTGTGGGACAGAATATTGGGGTCCTATTGCCCGTATTCAATAGGTGGTGGCAAACCTGAAGTGTGTGGGGTGTGAGAGCGCTGTGTGCTGCGATTCAGTAGGTCTATAACCTGTGTGATAGGTAGAGAGAGATTGCGGGCTGGAAGCGTGTGTAACCTCATACAGTGAACACCCAATGTCACGGAAGCTGGGAGCGTGTTCATGAAACATGTGCTACATGGACATTAATTTGCCCCACAGTAACATCTTGTAACGGCCCCCACTGTACCGCCAAGGTACAAAACTTCGCATATACTCAAAGGGCTTTGGTCCGGAAGGCAGGAACCCTCAGCTCTGGGCTCTGTAGCAGATGGACCTATGGTAGTTACACCCTTGTTAGTGTACAATAAATAATGTAAAAGACATCTGCATGAGTGTACTGAAATATATGAATTTTATTGTAATATGTATACTGCATCCCATCAGGCATATGTTGCATTACTTTTTCCATTCATTCTTCTCATAATCCCAGTGGGAGGAGAAACCTGTGACGGGAGCCACTCTCATGTCGATCATCTTCTTGGTCTGCATTGCTATCCATTCCTCAGAAAGGGTGTGAGGCACCGGACCAAACACTAGAGAGAGAAATAAGCCATTAGAAGAAATCAGAGCTTGACCCATCTAGCTCTTACAAATGATGAAATGAATGCCACAACTGCCAAACATTCTTAGGTACAGAGGCTGGTATGTCTAACCACTCACCAACAGAAACTGGCCAGACTTCAATGATAGTCACCATCTGTGGGCGGCTGCAGTTAATCCTGCCACTTAATGAAGTAATCTTATAAATAAAGTTGAATACAACTTTACATCAATGTCACATGATGCAACACAGCAAATATATTTTGCTTTATCTAGTGAGAGTATAATAACACCATCTGTCAATAAACTGCCTAGTTGCTTGCCAGAAAAGTAAACATGTAACAGCAATACAATATATTAACTATAATAATATAGGACCATCAAAGTACCAATATGTAAATGAGAAATGGTCTAAAATATATGTACCCATTTTATTATTTTGACAACCTCACACTCAGAAAACAAGTGTATTCTCAGGCAAAAGTAAATACATTATTAAAAGTAACAACCTTTGTCATTATAGTCTACATGCCCTATCTTTTTTTGTTTCTTCCAATTTATGTGCACCCCTCTTAGATGTGCGATACTGTGTTTATCAGGTTCCCCATCTTGGCTTTTTCATTTTACTGGCACTTTTATAGCTAAATTTAGTAATGCTAGACATCCCAGACTTTTTTTGAATATGATCTGTAATCCTTTTCGTTGAGACAACAAAACCAGATGGTGTTTTCAACGGCACTAATGAGGTGGATCAGATTGTTTTCCAGTACTTAGCTTAGTTAACTGCATTAATACTTTTAAGGAGTGGATCTAAATTACTATTATTCATGTGGACCCTAACTTAATAAAGTCACCAGAAGGAAAAGCCAAAATGTCATCAAGATTACATCTATATCTATCTATCTATCTATCTATCTATCTATCTATCTATCTATCTATCTATCTATCTATATATAGATATATATATAGATATATATATATGTTTATTTATAGAGAGAGATTTATATATGTACAAGGCGAATATTTATTTAATGATCTTTAATGCACAATATCAATATAAACACATTTGCCATCTTGTTTAGTTTACAGCTACTAGTGCTTTGCAGGCACTCCTGTAATTATCAGTGCCACTTGCAGTAGGCTGGCATGTAAAGTTACAACCTGGCACCTGAATATTAGAGTGGGATAGTCCCTATTGTTCTAAACAACGCCCTGTGCACAAACACAAAAGACCTGTTTTACATACATATTACTTAAAATGTACTTGTCAACTAAATAATGGCCATACTTTAAAGCGCTTTCAAAACACTCAGATCAAAACACTATATAGAGCCTGCATATCCATCAACTTTGCTCACACCTCTGTGCCAACCTCTAACATGCATTATGTTTGTCGGGTGAAAGCTGATAATCTATTATGATAGAGTACTGCACTTCAATGAAAATGTTAATATAAACCATGTCAAAATATTTATTGTGGTTAACAATTTTGCCATTATAGTACATTATCATAGATAAAGATTTATTATATATATTAAGAATGTTTAACAATTTATTGATTTTACCATAACACCATATTACAGATATGATATCTGAAGCTCCAAGAATGAAAATATGGATCTTATTACCTTTTTTCAGAATATTGTTCCGGATACATTGGATAATTTTAGACATTTATGAGCTTCACCTAATACTGTTAGAATACTGATCTATAAGTTAAGGTTTCTTGTATTGAGGAGAAATGAACACATTTGAAAATAAGAATTAAGCTGTAATGTCATGACTTGTCTGTAACAAAGGTCGGACTGGCCTGCCGGGGAGCCGGGGTATTTCCTGGTGGGCCCCAGTGCCTGATGGCTCCACCCACTTTGTCGGTGGGGCAAGGTACTAAAAAAAACAACAGCAAAAAAACCAAAAACTTACCTGATTGCAGCGTTGGAGCCCTTCCTCCCTGCTCTATTTGCACTAAATGCCGGGCGTGATGACATTCAGTGAGGAGGGGCGCAAAGAGGAGCCAGCAAGCAAGAAATCAGAAGAGAACTAGAGAAGTAAAGAGAAGAAGGAAGCCAATAAAGGTAAGTAAAGGAATGGAGGCAAGGGGAGAAAGCAGATTGGCACAGGGTGATGAAGGGAGGGAAGCAGAAAGGCACAGAGTGATGAAAGGGGGGGGGGGGAGCAGAATGGCACTGGGTAATTAAAGGGGAGCAGAAAGGCACATGGTGATGAAGGGGGGAGCAGGATGGCACAGAGTGATGAAGGGGGGGAGCAGGGTGGCACAGAGTGATGAAGGGGGGAGCAGGATGGCACAGAGTGATGAAGAGGGGAGCAGGATGGCACAGAGTGATGAAGGGGGAGAAGGATGGCACAGAGTGATGAAGGGTGGAGCAGGATGACACAGAGTGATGAAGGGAGGGAGCAGAATGGCACAGGGTGATGAAGGGGGAGGAGGATGGCACAGAGCAATGAAGAGGGGGAGCAGGATGACACAGAGTGATGAAGAGGGGGAACATTTTACGCAGTCGGGTGGATCTGGCTTGTGATTGTATAAAGTTCCGAATTTGTATGTAATGTGCCGAGGAGGGTGGGTGACATTTATTCCGAATTTCTTCGTATGAGGCTGGAGCAGTTTCCCCCACAATATGTAGGAAGCGCTGATAATCTTGTGCCTTATACACTTTTTTAACCAGATAGGTCAGAAGCGATAGCCGGCTGGTGGAGGAGTACAGATAGGTGTCAGAGGGGACAGGTAAGGGGCAAGACTATATCTTTTGTTGTCCAGGTCCCATGTATTTAGTGTGAAAGATATAGAGGGGCAAGAGTATGCCGAGGCATGTCTGCTTGATCTGGGAAGCCGTGGTAGGTGATGCACTGGATCGGTTGGGGACAGAGTGTTTTTGATGTCCACCCACTTTTTATGGCCGGGGTTGAGGTGCCATGAGAAAACATTACTCATTTGCGTGACCAGGTTGTATTCATGTAATTATTATTATTATTATTATTAATTTTTATTTATAGGGCGCCCCTAGGTGTCCGTAGCGCCGCACAGGGACAAACGAAATTACAATATGAGGAGAGACAGCACAGTACAGTAAACAATAAGCACAGTAACTTCGTGAGCTCAAAGCACAGCTAGGGGCGGGTGAGGGGAGAGGGGAAGGTCCACATATGATGGAGCCCAAGAGGCAGGGCACGGATGACAGGGAGACCCCCAGAAGGGAGAGGAAAGAGCGAGAGGGAACAGGGCGAAGAGGGTCCTCGAAGAGGAGGGCAAAGTAGCTGGAGAGCAGAGTTAAAAGTGGTGAAGACAGGAGGAGAGGTGACCCTGCTCAAAGGAGCGTACAATCTAACGGGTGGGGTAGACAGACAGAGAGACACGGGGGAGAGAGGGAGAGAAGGAGGAACGGAGGATAGGGGAAGGGGAATGAAGGGGAAGAGGCAGAAGAAAAGGTAGGAAATTAAGTGTAATAGTGGAAGGCCTAGGCCTCCTGCCTCTTTGGGCTTAGCCAACAGGGTCTTAATTAGTCTGGGTTTCTTTCCCTGCCATATAAAGCGTTTTCAGGTAGATTGAAGAGTTATTAAAGTTTTACGGGGGATTGGTACTGGGAGTGTCTGAAATAAATAAAGTAGGCGGGAAGAATGTTCATCTTGATTACCTGAATTCTGCCTACACAAGAGATGTACATGGGTTCCCATTTGGATAAGTCTTGTTGAATATTTGTTAGTAGGGGCAGATAATTAGATTTATATAGTCCTGAGAAGTATTTGGTGATGTTTATCCCCAGATATCTAATTGAGTGGGGGCACCACTAGAAGGTGTAGGATAGTTGAAGAGCTTCTCTGGTGATACGTGGGATATGAAGCGGCAGTACCTCGGATTTAAAGTGGATAAAAAGAAGGAGCAGGTAAGGTTCCAGTGATGATGCATCAATGTCCTCCAGGATATATCAGATACGGAGGTTATTTCTTCTCTCTCGGTTTTCTAGGGCCTAATTCTTATCCCATAGAAAGTCGAGTTCCTAACTAAGGTATTCCAAGTCCCGGCTGGTTTCACTTTGAAAGGTCTGACATTGTGTTTGGGACTGCTCCAAGGTATTGGTGTGCTGGCTCAGGTTAGAAATGTCTTTTTTCAATCCCCCCACTGCCTTCTGGAATTCAGCAGTGAGGGAGTGTTTAACATCTACGAGGAGGGAGTGAATATCGGAGATATCCTTCTTTGTTTCTAGGACATCTTCAACTTCCATGTCCTCGTCCTGAGATGACCGGTTTCTTGGAGTCTAAGTACCAGCCAGAAATGGTTTATTTTGTCTAGGAAAATGCTGGGTGATTTCAGCGTTCTGCCCTCTTTTAATTTTAGAGACGGATTTACTCATGATTAAAGTAGGGGTACATACAAAGTGTTGCTTGCGTATAGAAGGTGCTTGCCCGTTTGGTAATGCTCTGGATGGGTGCAACCCCTGGTCTCACATCTTCTGTATAGTGAGAACAAGGAAAGAATCTTGTTAATTTTACATTCACCATATAGGTGGCTGACAGCAGGCAGTGCTTGGTTAGTGTTGCCGGGGACCTGTTGAATATAGCTAGGTCCAGCCACTAACCTGCGATTCCTGACCAGCAGCAATTCCAGCAGGCAGAGGGGGTCCGTATCTGGAGACACTGCATCGTAGCGTCGTCCAACTGGTTAACCTGCAGAATGGACAAGTGCATAGCCGTCGGCAGGTCTAGCGCGTGCGGAGCTGCGTCCCCCTAGATCACGTCAGAGACCATCCACAGCACTTCCAGGTGAGTAGGTGCCTCGGGGGTGGGAGCACCTCGGGTAGGCTACACCAGCATTGGGTCCAGAGCGCACGTCGTTCACTGCACTTCCCCGCTTCACAGGGACCGCACCTGCAACTCTATCCCGGAGGGGGTCCACGGAGTGTAAGCAGGATGCCACGGGTGCTGCAAGGTGGTTTTGTGCCAAAATGGCATGTTGCCAATTACAAGCCTTCAGGGCCGGCAATGCTCATAAAAACCTCAGCTGGCTCTGGTGTTGAGTCTTTCCTACTAGGTGGGGGTAGTTGGGCACAGGTGCAATCAAATGCGGGCCGGATATCCAGGGCAAAAGAGCTACTCGGGTCAGAGCAGTTAGAAATGCTGACCGGCCACCTTGGTATCCAAGCCACGCTGGAAGGCCTAATTACTAATCAAGGTTGCTATTGATATAACTCCGGGGCTGGGCAGCACGGTGGCTTAGTGGTTAGCACGTCTGCCGCACAACACTAGGTTTATGAGTTTGATTACCGACCATGGCCTTATCTGTGTGGAGCTTGTATGCTCTCTCCGTGTTTGCGTGTGTTTCCTCTGGGTACTCTGGTTTCCTCCCACACTCCAAAAACATACTGGTGGGTTAATTGGCTGCTATTAAATTGCGCTTAGAGTCTCTCTATGTGTGAGTGTGTATGTTAGGGGATTTAGATTGTAAGCTCCAATGGGGCAGGGACTGATGTGAATTAGTTCTCTGTACAGCACTGCGGAATTAGTGGTGCTATATAAATAGATGATGATGTTTGAATTTTCTAAATGTACCCATTTTTTCCCCAAATAGGGCCCCAACATTCCAGGATCCAGGCAAGCCACAACTAAAGAAACCAGCAGCCACAGGTGGTGAAAGTGACAAGAACAGGTAGGAGAGAGCAGGATAGTCTGTCAAATGTTTTGATTCTAGTGGGAGAATCCCGATTTTTGGTGACTGTTCTGCCCAATCTAAGGGACAGTTTAAGACTATGTTTTCTTTATATACACACTGCATTGTATATATACTACACTATGGTGCTAGCTGTCCTTTGTGGGCTTACCACACCCACTCTAGTAGTTTGGTTACGCTTCTCTAGTGGCTCGCCACACCCCCTCTGGTGGACCTCTACCATTGTATTCCCCCTGTGGGTCCTTCATGCGCCAGTTCAACACTGTCTGTAAAATAACCAAACAGAGGAACAATTAGGAGAATAACACAGAAAAAGAGGGGAAAACAGAGGGTTACAGGTAGCACATGCGTTTGCACTTCCTAGCAACCGTTTTCCCCTTTTTGCAGTAATCAGTTATATCATACCTCCCAACTGTCCCAATTTTAGCAGGACAATCCCAAATCGCGGCCCTGGAAATAGAAGGAGCTTATGCAAAATCAGAGGTTCACCTTTTTAGAGGTTTATGTTTAACTTTTATGCTGGCAACCAGGGGCGGACCCAGACATTTGCCCTACCCGGGGCGATTTTAGGGGGAGACGATTTAGGCCCCGCCCCCTTCCTGTGTTCTAAAGCTGCTGACGGCTGCACACTGTGCAGTTCCGTTCAGCAGTGACAGTGTGCTGTCCCGCTGTTCTGATTGTGTTTAAAACACAATCAGAGCAGCCGGGCAGCACGCTGGCCCTGCTGAACGGACCTGCACATACTGTGCAGCTGTCGGCAGCAAGCCCCTGCTAGGGGGGGCGATCGCCCCGATCGCCCCTCCCCCTGGATCCGCCACTGCTGGCAACACACATTGTGGTTTTGACAGAAATTTCTGGCTGTTGACTTTATATTGCAGCATGTGTGGTCTGAAACTGCAATCTACTATAATAATCCGATCACAAATCAATCGGATAATGTTGGTAAATTAGGTAAGAAGATGATTTTTGTAGCACTGTGGTATTTATATTAGCGTATAGATTTTTGGGGGTTCCTTGAGTAACATTCCTTTGCCACAGGAAGCTCAGTAAATGTGTGCAGAAAAACATTGGACAGCTTAGTAGATGTGAGATGTTTCTTTTAGGAGTAGGTGAAATTTTTATATGCATATAATAATTAGCATGGAATGTCAGGCTAAGTAACATCTGACATAAACCATCAGATTAAGTGAACTTAAAAAAGGTAAAAGCTACTTAAAGGGTTAGTCATATTCATGAAACATTGTTTCATATATGTATAACTGAAAAAAGAAGGAATTTTTTATGCGTTTTCCATTGTATTCATACAGTATTAAAGGGTTAAAAAGAATCCCTTGTCTAGTTAAGTGCTTTGTTTCTCTTAGCTAATTATATGTAATCCACTTTTTTCTTCCTGTAAAGAATCTATAGTATACCTCGCTGCTCCAATGCAAAATTAACAGGGAATCAATGAAAAGGAAACAAAATTCAAGGTTACCGATCTTGTAAAGTTTGGACAATTAGGAAAAACATTGACTTCTCTAAAGATGGAAAATTCATGGCCCTTCTCCAGAAAGGTGTCATCAGGCTAAGGTGACAACTGCACAGGAAAGACACTAAAGGATGAGGATCATTTTTTATAAAAAAAAGTTCTAATTTTTGGCAGTTGTAAAGGAAATTCGTTGAAGTAAAAAAGTGGCTGGCAGGCATTAAGTCTTTCATCAGTGAGAAGAGGTGGTTGCTTGTGCAACACAAACTAACACCAGCCCTTTTTTTTTTATCTCTGCTGTCAGTTTAACTGACAGAAAGCGGCCAGCTTTAACAAGGATGTGTAATTCATAGAAGCAGCCTTAAATCATTTTGTCTGGAATGAAGTGAGACACTGCTATTGAGGCACCTCATCTGACCTCATTGCAGTAAACACGGATAACACACCATTCAAACAGACAAACTATATTCATTCAGCTGGTGTATCACTGATAACACTGAGTGATTATTATAGACAATTAGTGAATACTAAGTAGTTAAAGGGTAAGTGATCATGCTGACAAAAGTAGTATAAGTATACCTTTGAACATGATTTTGAATGTGATTCTGAACACAGTAACAGCCCCATCATGTAAGGGTGTGCAAAGTATACAACCAAGGTATTAAAGGTTTTTTTTCACTTCTTTTTCCTAAAAAAAGAATGTCTGTTTTTCATTTGAACTTTATTACATTAAACATGGAAGAAGGTCTAACATGATATATCTTCATTTCAGGTTTGACATCACTTTCAAAAAGGGTGTGCAAACATTTTATATCCACTGGAGGTAACTTTTGTTTGTTATAGCTATACAGTCCTGCAACTGTTTAAACACATGCCTGCCAACTTCTGAAAGTAGTGATTCGGGAGATTGAGGGTGGCAGTGGTGCACGCAGGGGGGTTTCTGGGTCTCCAGAAACACCCCCCCCCTCCGCTAAAAAAGTGCCCTGCATATCGGCACTGTAGTATACAGCAGCCGCGGCGCTGTCTAAGAAGCGTCCGTGGCGGTGCTGTATTGTATACAGCACTGCCGCGGACGCTTCTTTGACAGTGCCGTGGCTGCTGTATACTACAGTGCAGCCGAAACGGAGCTGCCGCGCATGTGCGGCAGGTCTCTAGGTTTTTGTTTTTTTTCCAGGGGTGAAGGAAACCCCCCCTGAAAAATCCTCTGTGTGCCCCTGGGTGGGGTGAGGAGGGGGCTCGGTGGTTCGCATCACCTGGCACCGCTCCTAAATGAGCAGCACATTTTTAACCTGTCACAGAAGAGTGCGGGGCCATGATGACGCACAAACCGCATCCTAAACTCCGCACCCCACAACTTAATTAGTGAAGCCGACAAAAACTGGGAAGTTGCCTTGCTCTCCCGGAAGTCTGGGAGGACTCCCAGAAGTTCAGGAGTCTCCTGGACATTCCGAGAGAGTAGGCAACTGTGTTTAAACATACCAAACACCTTGTGAAAAATGAATCAAATGTAGTAAAAGTGATATAGCCTATCTCATGTACCAAGAAACTGTTTTGAGATTCAAGCTCCATGCTCATGGTGCTAGGGTGTTCTTTCTTCCACTAAGATCTATTTAGGGCCGGCTCAAGAGTAAGTGCATCACTGCTAATTTTAGTGGTGTCAGGGTTTGTAGTGAGGAATGTCAACCTGTTTGAGGGAGCCCTTGTGATACCCCTGGGATCCCCGCTAGGATCCTTCTAGCACCATGATTAGCAGTTATGATGAATCTATAAGCGGAAGTGCCGTTGCTATGAAAAGTGTGGGATAGCACTGTGACATCAGGACATCTTTAATGCAAAGGGGAAGTACACATTATTGTAGCAGTGACAGAGAGCAGGGGAGGGTAGGAACATGACAGAACACAGTTCCACCTGAAATTTGTGACTGAACAGCAAACAGATTTGTATACCTTAAAACAGGGTTTCCCAAACCCAGTATTCAGGGCTCCCCAACAGTGCAGGTTTTCCATATCTCCTTGCTGGAGCACAGGTGTATTCATTACTGACTGACACATTGTAACAGATCCACAGGTGGTCCTAATTATGTCACATGTCAAGTCCGGAAAACCTGCACTGTTGGGGAGCCCTGAGGACTGGGTTTGGGAAACCCTGCCTTAAAATCATAATTGCAAACTTCTGAGATCGCCTGTCCTGGGGGCGTGGCCACCTAAATTGCATCATTAAGACCCACCCTCTCAGTGAAATATTGCCATTTTCAGCCTCTTACGGCAGGGGGGATGGCCATGGTCACACAATTTGCTGTGAATCGCATTGCTAAGCCCTGCCCCCACCCACTTCACCGACGTCCAAGTCCGGGAGGACTCCCATAAATTTGGGACTATGCCTAAAATGTATTTTCAATTGTTTTGTTTGAGCCAGTACCAGAAAGTGTAAAATGGGCGAAGTCTAAAAACACCCCAAACTTTACATAAAGGAATCATGAAAACACACAATGCAATTTACAATGGACCACAATGATTTTTTTTGTGCTAAAAGTTTATACCACTATGTAAAATAGCCACACATAGTAAACTTTGTATAAAATTAAATACCGTAAAATAAAAAAGTGTTAACTTGAGGGGAAAAACTCTCTTGATTTGCTAAAACATGAACTACATTTTAAAAATGATTTATTTATTGTTTATGTTTTTATAGCACATCATTTTGATAATGCTAGTCTAAACTACGGTTATCAAAATGGCCAGGGTGTTTGATGAATTTTATTTCTGTTAAGAGCAATAGAGATCTAGTTCAAATCAATTTAGAGTTGGGCTAGGACACAATCCCTCCCAACTCTAAATCTGTCTGCACAATTTGAAATTGCCCTGCAATACCCCACCTGCCCACCCCCACCCCACCA
The DNA here is from genome assembly GCF_038048845.1 of Mixophyes fleayi. Classification (NCBI taxonomy): domain Eukaryota; kingdom Metazoa; phylum Chordata; class Amphibia; order Anura; family Limnodynastidae; genus Mixophyes; species Mixophyes fleayi. The sequence goes on along the minus strand of NC_134406.1, from coordinate 164,927,002 downwards.
GTGCTCCTAATTGTAATTGAGCCACATTATCTCCTAGGTTAATCTCCCTAGGTTACCCTATTACCACCCTTTACACACAGCTAACACAAGACAACAACATAGTTGTTACAGCCCACTAAATACTTTGTAACCTTTGCATTCTAGCTAGACAAATATTCAATATGATGTAGCACGTGCCCTTGTGCATCAAACCATTGTCCCATAGATTGTAAGCTTGCGAGCAGGGCCCTCTTACCTATCTCTATGTATGCATTACACAGTATTGTTTTATTACTGTTTCTTCCCAATTTTAAAGCGGTACGAAATCTGCTGGCTCTATATATATATTGCCCCAGATTTCTCCCCGTTCATTAGAGCCTTTCACCCTTAAGTCTCTGTTGTCTGCTGTTCTGTTCCTTGCTGTGTCTATCACTGCGCATCTAAAGTCCCTCTACCCCCATCTTCTATAGGACTTCATAATCTGCATATCTGGATCACTCCAGTCCTGGCTTTAAAAGCACAACCAAGTCTATCTGTTTAAAAGTTTTCACTCCTTCTTTAGTTATCTTGTCTATCTACCCATACCGCTTTCATCCCCAAGTTTGCTGTCTGTTTGTTCCATTGCTTGGCCTCATGTATCTTGTCTGTCTCCTTTTTATGTATCACACACCCCCCACTGCTATTTTTCCTGCACACTGGTCTCTTGACTTAAGTTTATATTTCTTATTTTTTTGTGTATATTCTCCTCCGTATATATGCCCTATGGTTCTTGCCTTGGTTCACTTTCCTCCATGTATTAAATGGTCCTCTAGTTTGCAGCCCTCACTTTTTTTAGAGGAGCTTGGGCCACCTATGTTAAATGCTTATCCAGGGCCCGATTTACCGCTAGGCCACCTAGGCACCTGCCTAGGGCCCAGCGGTTCTCAGGGGGTCCGCGGCAAAGCAGATGGGGGGGGGGGGGGCAAGGAAAAAACTGTGCCCCCCCTTCTACCATGAAGCCTGAATATTTCCTGAATTAAAAGCTCTGCAGTCTGTTCAGCAGTGGGTACTCCTTTAACAGGAATAAAATGAGTCATTTTAGTTAGACGGTCCACTACCACATGAATTGTTGTCATCCCTTTCGAAGGTGGTAGATCAACCATAGAGATAGAGCTCCAGGAACAAGATGGAATAGGAAGGGGTTGTAGCAAACCTAGTGGTGAGGTGCGAGGAGTCTTGTTTCGGGCACATGTCAGACAGACATGATGAAACACATTTTTTAACATCACTTTTACAATTTGGCCACCGAAAGGAATGTGCCAACACTTCTTGAGTCCTGTACACTCCTTATTGTCCAGCAGATTTGGAATCATGGACTAATTTCAATACTTCATCTTGTACTGACTCGGGTACATAAAGCCATGTAAGCTGAGTCAAATTCACACTTTTCCAATTTGATATACAATTGGTTCCTCTGAAGTCTTTCAAGTACAGTACAGACATGTTTGCGATATTTCTCCAGATGATCGGAAAATATAAGGATGTCTTCCAGATAAGCAATGACAAATTAATCTAATAAATCTCTCTTTGATGAAATGCTGAAAAGTTGCAGGGGCATTACTTAGGCCAAAAGACATGACCAAAGACTCAAAATGTCCATATCTTGTCTTAAAGGCGGTTTTCCACTTATCCCCAGGTCAAATACAAACACGATTGTATGCCACACGTAAATCAAGCAGAGTACTGTCAGAATTGGAACCCAGGGCTTCTGCCCTGGGTTCGAATCCTGACTCATAGCTCAGTCAGTAGAGCAGCAGTCCATAGAGGCAGAAGCCCTGGGTTCGAATCCTGACAGTATGTGGTCTAAAACTAGAGATGGGCGGGTCCGGTTCTCCGAGAACCGAACCCACCCGAACTTTGGGTATCCGAGTACCGAGCTGAGCAGCTCGGTACTCTCCCGCCCATTCCGAATCCAAATCGAGGCCGAACGTCATTGTGACGTCGTCGGATCTCGGGACTCGGTTCTCGCGATACTTCAACTTTATAAATACACGCCTCCACAGCAATCCATCGCCATTTGACAGAGGGAGAGAGCAGGGTGTAGTCATAGGCTAATTAGAGCAGGGACAGAGAATACCATATTGTTCTTGCAATTGCTCTAACCAAAATCGCTAGTGCAGAGAGGAGGATAGAGGTTTATTATTTTTTCTTCATATTTGGCACTCCCCAGCGCTTTTGGGGTGTCCCCCATAATTGTGCATTAATATTTCTGGCTGTCAAAAGTCATATCTGTCAGCATTATCTACTAAATAATTTGTAGCACACCTCAGTGTTTTTGGGGTGTCCTCCCTAATTGTGCATTAATATTTCTGGCTGTCAAAAGTCATATCTGTCAGCAGTATCTACTCAATAATTTTTAGCACTCCTCAGTGTTTTTGGGGTGTCCTCCCTAATTGTGCATTAATATTTCTGGCTGTCAAAAGTCATATCTGTCAGCAGTATCTACTCAATAATTTGTAGCACTCCTCAGTGTTTTTGGGGTGTCCTCCCTAATTGTGCATTAATATTTCTGGCTGTCAAAAGTCATATCTGTCAGCAGTATCTACTCAATAATTTTTAGCACTCCTCAGTGTTTTTGGGGTGTCCTCCCTAATTGTGCATTAATATTTCTGGCTGTCAAAAGTCATATCTGTCAGCAGTATCTACTCAATAATTTGTAGCACTCCTCAGTGTTTTTGGGGTGTCCTCCCTAATTGTGCATTAATATTTCTGGCTGTCAAAAGTCATATCTGTCAGCAGTATCTACTCAATAATTTTTAGCACTCCTCAGTGTTTTTGGGGTGTCCTCCCTAATTGTGCATTAATATTTCTGGCTGTCAAAAGTCATATCTGTCAGCAGTATCTACTCAATAATTTTTAGCACTCCTCAGTGTTTTTGGGGTGTCCTCCCTAATTGTGCATTAATATTTCTGGCTGTCAAAAGTCATATCTGTCAGCAGTATCTACTCAATAATTTTTAGCACTCCTCAGTGTTTTTGGGGTGTCCTCCCTAATTGTGCATTAATATTTCTGGCTGTCAAAAGTCATATCTGTCAGCAGTATCTACTCAATAATTTGTAGCACTCCTCAGTGTTTTTGGGGTGTCCTCCCTAATTGTGCATTAATATTTCTGGCTGTCAAAAGTCATATCTGTCAGCAGTATCTACTCAATAATTTTTAGCACTCCTCAGTGTTTTTGGGGTGTCCTCCCTAATTGTGCATTAATATTTCTGGCTGTCAAAAGTCATATCTGTCAGCAGTATCTACTCAATAATTTTTAGCACTCCTCAGTGTTTTTGGGGTGTCCTCCCTAATTGTGCATTAATATTTCTGGCTGTCAAAAGTCATATCTGTCAGCAGTATCTACTCAATAATTTTTAGCACTCCTCAGTGTTTTTGGGGTGTCCTCCCTAATTGTGCATTAATATTTCTGGCTGTCAAAAGTCATATCTGTCAGCAGTATCTACTCAATAATTTGTAGCACTCCTCAGTGTTTTTGGGGTGTCCTCCCTAATTGTGCATTAATATTTCTGGCTGTCAAAAGTCATATCTGTCAGCAGTATCTACTCAATAATTTTTAGCACTCCTCAGTGGTTTGCGCTCAGAATGGATTCAAAGCAGTCCACATATGATCTAAATGAGCAACCAGGTTCTGTCACCAGTCCTGATGTTAGTGTTCCCAGTACGTCATCTGGCCAAGGCGATGTCAAACAACAGAGTGTTTTCAAATTAGTGCAAAAAACAAAAACCAAAAAAAAATTTACTGTATTGAAGCGAAAAAGAAGTGTAACTGAGCAAAAGTTAAGTGACGATAAAAAAAAAATTGCAAGCATGCCATTCTACACACGCAGTGGCAAAGAGAGAATGAGGCCTTCACCTTTGGCTATTAGTGGCAGATCCCAAAAAGTTACCCAGCCTACAATTGGTGCACAACTACTGTTACGCGTCAAAGCCGAGCTGCAAGATAACAGTGAGGCATTACAGGAGAATATTTGCTCTGATTCACAAATGATAACAATCCCTGTGGAGAGTCCATCCAACAGTGGGATGTCTAATCGTGAGCATTCTGCTGATGTGTGCCTTAATAGCCCGAGTGTAGCCGGTGATACCCAAATTGAGGATGCCACTTTGGAATTAGAAGAGGATGAGGGGGAGATTTGTGTAGGCGACGAGGGCGCTAATGATGATGTTGATGATTATGATGCAGACAGATACCAAATTGCCTTTCTCAATTTCTATTTATATTCTAGATTATATAACGGCTGAATAGTTTTCTATTTTACTCCTAGTGGAGAGAGGATCTGATGCAGACAGATACCAAACTGCCTTTGTCCATTTCAATTTATATTGTACAGTATATAACGGCTGAATTTATTAGTATTTTATACAAGTGGAGGGGGGCCTAGAGAGACAGAGTGACCCCAAACTGTCTTTCTCCATGTCAATTAATATTGTACAGTCTATAATGGCTGAATTTTTTAGTATTTTATACAAGTGGAGGGGGGCCTAGAGAGACAGAAACCAAACTGGCTTTCTCCATGTCAATTAATATTGTACAGTCTATAATGGCTGAATTTTTTGCTATTTTATACAAGTGGAGGGGGGCCTTGAGAGACAGAAACCAAACTGGCTTTTTCCATTTCTTTACATATTTAACTATAAGTGTAGGGTGTAATATACATTCAAAGACGATGGCTGCATTGCCAATATGCATAGATGGAGAGGAAGACAATCTGTTTTGTGTGTAGAATAGGCCTACCAACGAAGAATTAAACTGTTTTTTTGGATGATTTATTACCTCAACAATTAGATTACTTGTCTCTAAAACAGTTGGAGCACTAAATTGGGTTAATTTAGGCCCAAAAACATGGATTTTCCCAAAAAATAGCAAAACAAAACCAAACAAAACCAAAACCAAAACCAAAACACGCAATGGCGGTTTTGCAAAACCAAAACCAAAACCAAAACACGACGGTAATCCAGATCCAAAACCGAATCCAAAACCAAAACACGGGGGTCAGTGACCATCTCTATCTAAAACTGACATTTATAGCAATCTTGCATTGGATGCACTATACTTACTTAGTACACAGTGGGATGTTTTTGGTAGATAGATCAGGTTTGACAGTAAGGAGTTAAAGCTCAAAATAATTATTGTCTACAAGAATAACAATTTGGACACATTCCTACAGTGTTCACAGCATTGTAACATTGTTCAAACACATGTCTTATCTTATCTACAATAAAAGGTCAGAGAAATACAAATTAAACCATTGACTTCCTAGTTAACTTGATTCACAATGCAATATCATCATAAAATAAATAAATACAATAAAAACATATTCACCAGCAGCAATGGATTCAAAGCTACAAATCTGTAAGATTATTTTTCCAAAAACAATCCTCTTTTTCCACTCAAAATGTTTTGCTCTCAATCACGTCATTTACTAATCGCAAAATATAACGGTGTATTGTATGTTTCTACCCAGGGCCTGATCAACCACTAGGCTGATCAGGCTGCAGCCTGGAGCGCTGAGTCCTGGGGGGGCGCAGCGCGGAACACTGACAAGCTGTTGGTTTTTTTGGGCTTTTTTTTTTCTTCAAGTGCCGGTGATCGGCTTCTTTTTCCTCTAATGGGGCCGCCCCTGGCCTCAAGGGGGCGGTCCCGCATGTTCCTGTACCCAATCACGCAGCTAACAGCATCCAACGCTGTTAGCTGCCTTATCAGTGTATTGCTTAGTGTGGTCACGTGAGATCTCACATCTCACGTGACTCACACTAATCACACAGCGTTGGATGCTGTTAGCTGCGTGTGAAGATGACAGAAGCGCCGGCGTCTGGTCAGAGGAGAACAGAAGACAGCAAGGTAAGTGCTTGTTAATTGTCAGGGGGGTGACACATCGGATGTGGAGGGCGGGAGATGACTGGGGGGATCTTATAAATTGGATACGGGGGGATTAATGATCTGCTAGTATGGATTGGATAGGGGGGATTAATGGAGTGAAAATGGGGAGGTAATGAACTGGCTGGAGGGGGGGGGGGCTTATGAATTGGATGGGGGAGTTAATGAAATGGCTAGAGGGGGGGATTAATGAAGTGAAAATGGGGATTAATGAAGTGAAAATGGGGATTAATGAACTGGCTGGAGGGGGGGCTTATGAATTGGATAGGGGGGCATATCAATTGGATGGGGGGTGTTAATGAAATTGCTAGAGGGAGGTGATTAATGAAGTGAAAATGGGGAGGTAATGAACTGGCTAGAGGGGGGGTTAATGAATTGGATAGGGGAGATTAATGAAAAAGCAATGGGGAGGTAATGAACTGGCTACGGGGGAGGGGGTTAGTGAATTGGATAGGGGGGGTCATAAACTGTCTGGTGCGGGTTGATAATAATGACAGGGGGGATGAATTGGTGGGGGGGTGATGAAATAGCTTGTAGAGGGCAGGATTTCTGTATTGTGTGGCGGTGATGTGGATGCTGACTGTGGTTTCAGCGGTCACTAGAATGCTAAATACTAGATAGACAGGGCTGGTAGATGTTACTATAGGAGTGTAAATAATTTTCATATATTTTATTGTCTGTCTGTACTAGGGGGTTGTTTTGTATCATTCAGGGTTTGTTAAAATTTTGCACAATAATACAATTTTTGCAATATTTTTTGCAATTTTTTTTAAATACAGGACTCCCAAGTTTCCAGAAGCCAACGGACAACACTCCAAGAACATGCAAAAGAGAACACCAGGTAGTCTACACTGCAAGATGAGGTAAGAGAGGAAGTGCATAATGAAGTGTGTTTAATGTATTAATGTTTTACAATTTTATTTACAGATATATATCTATATATATAAAAAAATTATTTACACACACACTGGGGGGGGGGGGGGGGGGAACTAGTGTAGTAGCCTGGGGCGGCTGTGACCCTTAATCAGGCCTTGTTTCTACTTGTAAAAATGTGTCTAATTTTCCAACTTGCACATAACAAAGAGCACACCCACAGCACACCTTCATTGTGGAGTTTGAAACTGCCCCATAAATGCACTCAGGGTTCTATGCATCAAGCTTAATTGACACTTAAAACATGCGTAAACGCAGAATGTTTGCTATGCATTAACTGCCTAACGGAGGAGATTTCACAGAAATATCATCTGCTTAGGCATATATCTTACAGCATCACAGTCCCCATAGATTACTATGGGGACTGTAATGTTCTGCAATGCATCAAGCTTTGATAAGCTTTGCATTGCATAGACAGGTAGCACCATCTCAGGATGGCGTTACCATTACCTATGGGATGCTGCTGAAGCCTCTTCGGCACTGCAGAATCTGATAGAGTGTTAGTGCTAAAGTGCCGGTAAGCTGGAAAATTAGATCGCAGGAGAGAGATCACTTCGCCGGGGCTCCCAGTGTAGCCCCGGCATGATGCATTCAAGTGGCGCATAAATATGCATTACTGCGATGCATATTTACTTGCAGTACATCTAATTGATGCATAGACCCTTCAGTGTAGCTTTTGCATGTCCAACTGGGTATGTACATGGTAGAAAAGGTAAAATGACACTCAAAATACACCCTTGTATCACTTTAGGAAATTAATTTAAACTTTTCCATATTTTGTAATCTAAAAGTGCTCCACAGTTTAGCCCCAATGTCTTAAATTAATCATGAGAATGAGGAAACTTCAGGACTGTCTGTATTATATTTGTAATTACATATTTGAATGATTTTTTTAGACCTGCAAATGTTCTTTTTTGTGTTAAGAGCACCAGGAAGGTGCGAAAGGTGTCCCGTTGCAGACGTAGACCAAGGCATGTTTCTACCACCTCAGAGGACATGTAAAAATTCATTCCGTTTACAGGGAGAAAGATGCTCTACGGCCCCCTGCTAAACAAGGAAAGCCCCTCTAAACGCACCTTCTCTACACCCTTCAATCCTATGTAAATAATCACATCCTAGAAAACAAAACCCTTAGTTTATGCTCAGCAATGAATGCCCCAATCTGCGCAGCTCCTTCTACCAAAAGATTGACGCATGTGGATACCACCATCTTGGATTCCGTTAGACTTGTTTTCGCCCTCATTGATCTATAAAATTATTTATGCTCCTATGTATAGTTTGAAATGATTTTCAGGGTTAGCAGCTAGAGTCAGTATTACATAAAAGACATTGTAACCAACATCCACTCCTGGAGCCAGCTCCCTGCACATTGTAAAGTCGTTACTTATCTGCCCTGCAGAATATAAATACTATAGGGGGAAAAATCTATGTGATGTTGAATACTTTTGTGTCAAAAAGACAGACGTATTATAAGAGTGATACCTTTATTGACTAACCAAAATAAATTTTTATATTTGCTAGCTTTTAGAGCACAGAGGCCCCTTCATCAGGTAAGTATACAAATGAATGAGAAAGGGCACAACATTTAAGAGATGTTACATCAAGCAATTTGTACAGGGGGGGGGATACATCATTAAGATAAGTTAAAGTAATAAAACGGAGGTTTTCGTTATGGATGAAAGAGTGAAAGTCCTAGGAGTTCAGAGATCTGGAGTCACTCTGCTGTGTGGTGTGAAGTGTGTCTATGTAGTGGGTCATAAATCCAGGGTTTATTTGAGTCCTTGAGTCAATGATTGGAATGTTCTTAACAGCTTGAATTCCCAGATTTTTCTTTCCATGTAATTTTTAAAAAACCTTTCAGTATTAAGACTTTTAAATCTGTCATACTGTGTTCTGATCCAGAGAAGGGGGAAGAAGGGGAAAAAGGTAGATATAATATATATTATATTAACTCATCACTCTGGATAATGTTCGCCATGGCAACTGAGCATTGATTAGCTGTCATAGCAATAAAAAATGTTAAAGCATGGGTGGACCAATCAGATTGTCAGAGAAAAGTTAAGTAACATTTAGTATATTATCTCACTTAACTCTACCCAAGAAGGGGAAATGTAAGGTATTCTCAGCACAGGCAAATGGTTTCAGGTCAGCTCCTGTGTAATTCCTTCTACCGCTACAACCTTTATTTCTATACATATGAATTATAGCTGCAGATCCTACCTGGGCGTTTGGCATCTGCACTGCACAGTCCAAGCCCAGGAAGACTCAGGCACATAGTAAACCTCAACCTACTGGCACTGCTGCAATCATGGAAGAGACAACTTTTAAATATTAGAAACTAGTGTCAATTGTAACTGGGGAATAATAAGTAAAAGTATTTTATTTTCACTCCCATGATTTTATTTTACCTACATTCCTTTAGAGCAGATACATTTTTTTGTAGACCCCAGATCCCAACTTTGGCAAGTTGGCATCCGGGGGTGGTGGGTGTGTGGGGGCAGAACCCCTAAATTTACATCATCAATTAGAGCCTATAACGGCAGGGGGGGGGGGGCACGATGATGTGTGAATCTTGTCATAAGTCCTGCCCCCAGCACTTAAATAAACGCAGTGGGCAGTATGCGTGAGGTTGTCCTGCTCTCCTGGGAGGACTCCCAGAAATTCGGGAGTCTCCCGGACATTCCAGGAGTATAGGCAACTATGACATTTATGCGTTTGGGATCTACTCAGCAAATCACATTGTTGGTGTACTGGCCAAACTGATAAATGCAGCACTAGTTTCTGCTTCTCAAGAAGCAGAAAGCATTGTGTGCGCAAACTAGGACATGAAGGGAATCACTGATGATGGTGTGGATCATCACAAACGAAAACAATTTTTTTTTTTTTATGTCTTGTAATGTTATGTGCTTGCCTTGTGTGCTGAACTTAGTGAGTAAAAATGGCTGCATTTGTAGAGGCGCATGTGTTGAGATGATTGGTTTCTACCTGGATAAATAATGTAACTATTCAACAGAGAATGCAGCTGTTTGAGCATGCGGACGCAAAAATTCGATCAGCCAGATAATTACTTATATTTACAAAAATGCTACTTTGGATAATAGATTTAATTAAATCACATTGTTCAATGGTTAATTAGTTCAAGTTTATACGCAAAAGTAATGTAAGTTTAATTGAGAGAGCATTTTTTTTACTATAATGTATTATGTAATGTGTTATTGTTGCTGTTTGTGCATTGCAGACTACTGTAAATTGCATGTACGGCGCTGTTGACCTTTTGTGGCGCCTTATAAATAAAAGATAATAATAATAGAGCACGCTGCCATTGGCCATACCAAAAACAAAGCAACACTTTCATGGGTGTTGTGCCAGAGTATTTGCTTTGTTGAACAAAGCAATAGCACTATCTTTTCTTGTTGTTGCTCTCTTCCCCTTCACATAACCTGCATCACACTTACATCAGAGTAGGTTGTTTTGTAAACTTGCTTTGTTTTTTTGTGAGCAGTAATTGAAATCTAGGCTTTTGGCAATTGTTTGCAGGTATCCCCACAGTGCCAGCTCTTATGTCAGCCCAGCAGCTCCTGTGAGACTGCATAGGGAAAACTGACCAAACTGCTTTACTTGGCATGAGCAGAAGAGAATGGGAGTCTGTGACAGAACACAACACAGCCTGACGTGCATAGTGTAGAAACAACAGTTGTCTCTATTTGGGAACTAGATTACACTGATAGCAGGTTATTTTTTCCTAAGATGCTGTTTCCAAAATAATGTTTTTTTTTCAATAATGGAATTCTAAATTATATACATTGCCTAATATAAATTGTCTTATTATTAAGTGTATTCATTTTTCCAGCTGCTCTGGCATTGCTCCTTGTAAATACAAAGCAGGTTGGCAAAAACATTAGTTTCATGGAAATGGATGGCAGTACCCAGAAATAACAATTCTAACAAGTTCTTTATGTGAGGATAATCTCATTTATAGATAGCCTTAGCCAATTTTGTTTCTGGTTGCATTCCACAATAGAGCATACATTTAAATAAACCACAATAATGCTAGTGGGTGGAAACTCTTTATTGATTACATAGGAAACGCAAGCTTTTACCACCCTGAGGTCTTTAGTGCATGAATGGGAGCTGTACTTATTGACCTTCTCATAATGACAACATCTGGAATAATTTGCTGCCGAGTTGCTCTAAGGACTACACTGCGGAGTGGCTGCTTCATATATCCAAGACACGCCTTCAGAAAGATTCCTTTAAATCAAAATGCGTTGGGCGCCAGTTGGTGATTCTGAAAGTTCCTTCCTACCTGTGGATTCCTTCTGGCTTCTTCTTTCCCAGTGAGAACCACCCCAGGTCTCCTGTGCTCTTTGTGTTTTCTGGTAGGAGGCCACTTTACATATTTTAAGATTTATTACAATGTCTTCACAGTGATAAAATTTTGAAAGTGCATTGAAACACTTTTTTATCGTTTTACAAATAAATATATAAAAAACCTATTACTCTAGGTAACTTTCCTCTTCCCTTACTATATGTAAAAGGAATCCATCTGTTAAGAAGAATTGTGTGAAACAACGGATAATCGTACACGTGTTGTAATCATCGAGAGCAAGGTTATATGCGTCAAACAAGTTGTAATATACTATGTTGTTAAAAGAAGATTTAATTATATGGAGCAGAACTGGTCATTGGACTACATTGTTATTTGTTCAGTTTAATTTAATTTTATTGTTTGAACAGGGAGGGGGTATTCAATTGTTAGCGTTAACGAAAAAAAATGAGCGCTCAAAAAATATTACCGTTTATACGGTAATATTGCGCTAGAAAAGCGTTAATACGGTGGTTTACTTGCGGAATTTCAGCTCACCGCTCAGGGAGCTGCGAGCTGCAATTCCGCGAGTAATTACCGTACTAACACTAAGATTTTTTGAGCGCTCGTTTGAGAGCGTTAACGCTGACAATTGAATACCCCCCGGAAAGTGCTAATTTTTTATCCCTCTTTACATTTTGTTATTAGTGTAGTGGCATGTTAAGATAATTGAACTGCTTGTTGAAGTATAATTAAATTTTTGTTTAGTATTTTTATTTCAAATGTATTACTCATACTTACCTACTTTCTTCAGCTCTCTTCCGGTAGCCAGCCAGTGAAGGTGGGCGTGAGGGGGCGGGGCGGCCAAAATCGCGTCATTTCGGCCCCGCCCCCTGTGATGTTATGACGCAAACCGCGGGGCCAAATGCCGCGATTCACGGCGTTTGGGATCTAATTCTGCCCACTTCACTAGGAAGTGGGCAGAATTCGGGAGATTGCCACACTCACCCGGGAGTCCAGGAGACTCTCGCAAAATGCGGGAGTCTCCCGGACATTCCGGGAGAGTTGGCAAGTATGGTATTACTTAGCTTAATTGAATAGATGTTTTACTTGCCCATTGATAGAACAAGAAATGAAAAATGTACATATTTTAAGATTGGTAGCAAGTAACGATCATCTCTTTCACCATATGTAGGAATTACTTATAATATTGCTGTGGCCACTCTCTCTCTCTCTCTCTCTCTCTCTCTATATATATATATATCTATATATATATATATATATATATATATATGCACATATATATATACACACACACACATATTTTGTAGGGTAGTTAATGTATAGAAAGGCCAGGACAATACAGTAATCTCATGTTCCTGTCACTATTAGGACAGCGTCTACGGATATGTCTCATGAAGTAAGATGGCAGAGACATGAAATATGTTTTGAGGTAAAGGTCAGAGCTAATAGACAAAGAGCTGCTGCCACCATCTGGTAGTGAAGAAACTTATTTCAGTAGCTGTCACCAATCTCCTCTACCCTGCACTGTGCTCTAGAACACAAACACACAACCTGTGGGTCAGAACTCCAAGGGGCGTATTCAATTGTTAGCGGTAACGCTGATAAACGAGCGCTCAAAAAATCTTACCGTTAATACGGTATTTACTCGCGGAATTTCAGCTCGCAGCCCCCTGAGCGGCGAGCTGAAATTTCGCGAGTAAACTACCGTATTAACGCTTTTCGCACGCAATATTACCGTATAAACGGTAATATTTTTTGAGCGCTCGTTTATCAGCGTTACCGCTAACAATTGAATACGCCCCCAAGAGTCTGTTTTTGAGTTCCACTGATTATAAATCTTGCAATATATTTTATTCAAACCCAACTCTTCCCAGAACAATGGCATCCTGACAGTAGGGATCGGTTAAACACCACTAGTCTCCAGAACATAGGTGAAATGATGTTTCACATCTAAAAACAAGTGTGTTAATGAAATGGAATCCTATTGCAAACTTAATGCAGGCCATTTATCTATGTAAACTTGCTGGTTCTGCAAGCTGCTCAATAATGGTCTTGGTGATCAATTTAAATATTTTACCCTCACAGCATTGATAACAGGCCATTAAAGTGGAGCTGAACACAACAAATGAACGCATTTATTTTTAAAGTATAGAGTTCCCATTTCCTAACAATCTTTTATGGAAAATTAAATAAAACAGTTATGGGAAGTGGAAATTTAGAAGTGGTGGTATGAAAAATATAAGTGAATGGAATTTGATAGTTTTACAATCAAAGCAGAAGGAGAGTTGGTGGTATGCCATACTGCTGTTTACCAGTCCACTTCGACCATTGTTTAGACCCTATTCTGTCCTCTGTGATTTGAGCAAATATTGGCTCAAAATTCTTATTTTTACCTCCCTGGCAGTAAATACAAGTAAACTGGATATTATGACTTCACAATGAAAAGTGCTTTAATACGAGATGGTGGACAAATTGGTTGTTAGTATGACAAAAAATGTGTTTTGTGGCAGTGAGTGTGTTTTTACAAATACACTGGTTGATAGCACAATGGATTGCTTGTGTATATCTACACTATCTATACTATATCTACGCCATTTACTATCTACAGATAGTTAATGGCTCTCATGGCAAGTGCAGAAACTAATGAGAAAGTTAAATAAAAAATAAGGAAATCAGGCAATGCTGCTGATCGGTTCAGACATCTAGCAAATAGAGAACATTTGTGAAGATACTCAATCAGCACCACAAATTGCCTTGGCTTTGAACCAGTGTGTCTACATGGTTCACCTAGCATACTTCAAGGAATATGTTGCAGGTGGCAAGGGGGCGTGGTGACCCTTGGAGCAGCAAAACTCCATAAATCTCGTTTTTGCACTACTCTACATAAAGAGGGGCACTGGTGCTCCTACTTCATGCATCTAAGTCTAGACACACATGGGCAAATCAAAGCACACCTTGGGACCAAAGCTGATTTTGTGCTGCACATTGGACATTTCGAACTTTATAAATGCCCTCCTCAGTGTTCACAGAAGTGATGGATAGTCAGGGGCCAGGCCACTAATCGTCAACTCCCAAATTGCGTCCATAAGTAGCAGAGGTAATATAAACGCCTTTTAAACTGCTAAATGCTTGAGACATTTGTTGATACTTGCCGATTGGCTTCCTTACATTTCCTGACTATGATTTACCTGATTCTCCAGTAAGCACAGATTATTTTCATGAATTTAAATTTCAGAATTGGTTGAATCAATTCTCCTATCTCTAGTTGTAGGATGCTATTATTAACAATCATATTCAAGTGTTCAGCAAACCTCATGCGAATCAACTGTCCCATCTCTAGTTATAGGATGCTGCTGTCATTGCCAAATCTGCTCAGATCAGACGCCGCACTAAAAAGCTGATTGCTGTATATAATGTTGGCTTGGAAACACGTGGCAGACTGAAAACAGCAGGTGTTCCAGCTGAAGAGGGTGGCACATGACTGAATGTGGATGCAACAAACAGAGAATATGCTACAAAAAGTAAGCAGGCAAGGGAGATGTCCCATTGACAATTCTAATGAAAAAGTGAAATATGGTGCCACCTATTGGCCATAACACAATATGACCAAGGTAATATTTTACTTACGCATCTTGTCATAATGAGAAATATAATTATAATGTATGCAATCTTATACTTCAGAAAAAATTGTATTGTAGAGGTGTAAACTATTGTTTTAATCAGTTTATATTTAGCTGTATACTTATGCTGGGGTAGCTGAGTGATACTCGCTTGGAGAGGTGAGGGTTAACTCACCGTTCGCCAAGCTAGTCTCAGGTGATCTGCACATGCGTGACCTGACTAGCCGGGTCATTGATGCGTAATAGAACTGAATTAGGTTTTCCGTTGCACTTTGTAAAAAAAATAATTAATAATAAATATAGTAAAAAATAGATTAAAATTTAAAAAAAATATATATAACAACTATTCCTCAATTAAAAAAATGCTTTATTCAAAGAATACAAATATTTTCTTTCATTTCCCTCTATTGTAGCCATCCACAGATGAAAATAACAGAAGTAGGATTGCGGATGTACTTTTATTGCTGCAGGCTTCCCTATCCTTTGAATGGGGAAGCTTTCAATGGCAAGACTTGGTGAATCTTGGTGAATTTTTTAATTGGGGAATAGTTTTTTTACATTTTTAATTTTTTTTTTATCTATTTTTTACTATTTTTATTATTAATTTATTTTTTTACATTGGCAATAGCACTTGTATCTTACCACCAGTGTCTACTGCCGGCAACACCATTCCTATTGCCGGCAGAGAACCCTTGGTGTATAGAGAAAAAACAGATATAGGGCTTTTCGCCCTACAATAAATAGATCCCTATGTTT
Organism: Mixophyes fleayi; assembly: GCF_038048845.1. Lineage (NCBI taxonomy): Eukaryota > Metazoa > Chordata > Amphibia > Anura > Limnodynastidae > Mixophyes > Mixophyes fleayi. The sequence goes on along the minus strand of NC_134406.1, from coordinate 164,911,464 downwards.
AATATTGACTGACATCATTTTACGGGGCAAACTTACACTCTATAATACCATAAATAAAGAATACAAACTTTTATGCTGAGCCTTGACCTTTTAAAATGTGTTGTGATAGATTTGTGCTTTATTTTTTTGCTGACTGTCGGTCTCACCCCTTAACATTCATCATCATCATCATCAACATTTATATAGCGCCAGCAAATTTCGTAGCGCTTTGTGATTGGGAACAAACAGTATTAAAACAATACTGTGTAATACATACAAATATAGAGATAAGAGGGCCCTGCTTGCAATCTTACAATCTATAGGACAATGGGAGTTTGATACACAAGGGCACGTGCTACATCATAGTGCATATTTTTTCATCTAGAATGCAAAGGTGAAAAGTTTTTAGTGGGCTGTATGCACACAACCATGTTGGTCAGATGGTTGTTATACTGTGTTAGCTGTGTAGAGGGTGGTAATAGGGTAACCTAGGGCAGTGGCGGATCCAGGGAAGGGGGGGGGCAATTGGGGCGATCGCCCTCACTACCAGGGGCTTGCTGCCGACAGCTGCACACTGTGCACAGTCCGTTCAGCAGTGACAGTATGCTTCCCGGCTGCTCTGATTGTGTTTTAAACACAATCAGAGCAGCGGGACAGCACACTTTCACTGCTGAACGGACCTGCACATACTGTGCAGCCGCCGGCAGCCTTAGAACACAGAAAGGGGGCGGGGCCTAAATCGCCCCCCCCTAAAATCGCCCCGGGTAGGGCAAATGTCTGGGTCCGCCCCTGACCTAGGGAGATTAAGAGGGTAGTTGAGGAAAATTATAAGCTTGTCTGAAGAGGTGGGTTTTCAGAAAACTCTTGAAGGTTTGAATACTAGAGGAAAGCCAAGGGAGGGAATTCCACAAAGTGGATGCAGCACGAAAAAGTCCTGTAACCGAGAATGGAAGGATATGATGAGAGTGAAAGAAATTCAGATCTTGTGCAGAACGAAGTTGTCGTGTTGGGAGATATTTTGAGACAAGTGAGGAAATGTATGTTGGTGCAATTTTGTTGACTGGCTTGTAAGTTAGTAGAAGAATTTTATATTATTATTATTATTATTATTATCCTTTATTTGTTTGGCGCCACAAGGGTTCTGCAGCACCGTACACTGTACAAAACAGTAGACTATACAGGGTAAGACATTACTGAACAATAAACAATAAATACCCAACTTCAGAGGCTCCAGGCAGGCTAATGCAGTAAGGACGGAGCAGAAGAACAGGTATGGATACAGGAGGGAAGAGGGCCCTGCTCAAGTGAGCTTACATCCTAAGGGAGGGTAAACAATACTCAGGCACAAAGGGAGTCAGTTGATGCATATGGGAGGGAGAAGGGGCCGGGAGGAGAGAGGGGAATATGGGTTAGGTGGAAGGATGGTAGGCTTTAAGGAAGAGGTGAGTTTTAAGTGCTCGTTTGAAGGAGCTTAGATTGGGAGAGAGACGGATGGAGCGAGGGAGGTTGTTCCAGTGAAGGGGGGCTGCACGGGAGAAGTCCTGGATTCTGGAGTGGGAAGAGGTGACCAGGGTGGAGGAGAGGCGACGGTCATTGGCCGAGCGCAGGGAGCGGGCAGGAGTGTGAATGGAGAGGAGGTTAGAGATATAGGGGGGAGTGGACTGGGAAAGAGCCTTGAACGTGGTGGTCAGGAGTTTGAAAAGGATTCTGTAGGGGATGGGGAGCCAGTGAAGGGCAAAGCAGAGGGGGGATGCGGAGAAGGAGCGGCGAGAGAGGAAGATGAGTCTTGCAGCCGCATTGAGAATAGAGCGGAGGGGGGCAAGGTGGCAGAGGGGTAGCCCAGAGAGGAGGCGGTTGCAATAATCGAGGCGGGAGATAATGAGTGCGTGGATGATGATTTTGGTGGCATCCTGAGAGAGGAAGGGCCGGATGCGGGCAACATTGCGAAGCTGGAAGCGACAGGCTTGGGCGAGGGATTGAATGTGGGGTGCAAAAGAGAGAGGAGTCGAAGGTAACGCCCAGGCAGCGAAGTTGGGTGACAGAAGAGATGGTGGTGCTGTTGACGGTGATAAAGAGGTCGTGGTGGGAGGGGAGCCTGGGGGGAGGAAAGACAATGAGTTCAGTTTTAGAGATGTTAATTTTGAGAAAGCGGGAGGACATCCAGGAGAAGATGGCAGAGAGGCAGTCGGATACACGAGAGAGGAGGATGGGGGAGAGATCAGGCGAGGAGGTGTAGAGTTGGATGTCATCGGCATAAAGGTGATACTGAAGACCGAAGGAGGAGATGAGAGCACCAAGGGAGGAGGTATAGAGTGAAAAGAGTAGAGGGCCGAGAACAGAGCCCTGAGGGACTCCGACAGGAAGAGGGGAGGGGGTGGAGGAGGAGCCAGACGTGGATACAGAGAAGGAGCGGTTAGCGAGGTATGAGGTGAACCAGGCGAGGACAGACCCAGATAAGCCAAGAGAGAGGAGCGTTTGTAGCAGGAGGGGGTGGTCTACGGTGTCAAAGGCCGCAGAAAGGTCGAGGAGGATGAGTAGGGAGAAGGGACCCTTGGATTTGGCTAAAAGTAGATCATTGGTAACTTTGGCCAGGGCAGTTTCGGTGGAGTGCAGGGGGCGAAAACCAGATTGGAGAGGGTCAAGGAGGGAATAGTCCGAGAGGTGTCTGGTGAGGCGGCTGCAGACAATCCTCTCAAGTAGTTTAGAGGCAAAGGGGAGAAGTAAGATAGGGCGATAGTTAGCAGGAGAGTTGGGGTCAAGATTGGGTTTTTTGAGGATGGGAGAGATGAGAGCGTGTTTAAATGAGGAGGGGACTACGCCAGAGGAGAGTGATAGGTTGAAGAGGTGGGCAAGGTAAGAGCAGGCAGTGGGAGAGAGCAAGCGGAGGAGGCGAGAGGGGATATGATCGAGAGGACAGGTAGAGGGTGGAGAGGATAGAATAAGTGAGCGAACTTCTTCACCTGAAGTGGGGCAGAAGGAGCACCAGAGTTGGTTGTTGGGGGGAGGTGAGGGGAAAAGGGAGGATGGAGGGGGATGGGAGGAGGAGATGTTCAGTCTATAGGCCTCGATTTTGGAAGAGAAAAATGTGGCGAAGTCAGAAGCTGAGAGGGAAGTCGGGATAGGAGGGGGGGGTGGAGAGAGGAGGGAGTTGAAGGTGGCAAAGAGGCGGCGGGGGTTGGAGGACTGAGAAGAGATGAGGGACCTAAAGAAGGATTGTTTAGCAAGGGAGAGAGCAGAGCAGAATGAGGTGAGGATAAATTTAAAGTGAAGGAAGTTGGCCAGGGAGCGAGATTTCCTCCAGAGGCATTCAGCAGTGCGAGAGCACTTCTGAAGGAAGCGGGTGAGTTTGGAGTGCCAGGGTTGGGAAATGAGGCGTCGCTGGCGGACAGATGAGGCCGGGGCGACAGCATCCAGGGCAGTAATGAGGGAGAGGTTGTAGAGAGAGGACGCCTGGCCAGGGCAGGCCAGGGAGGAAAGAGGTGAAAGGAGAGTATCGAGAGAGGAGGAGAATAAGGCGGGGTCAATGGCGTCAAGGTTGCACCTAGTGAAGGTAGATTTTGGCGAGGTGGGAGCCTGGGAGGAGGACAGAGTAAAGGAGAGGAGATGGTGGTCGGAGAGTGGGAAGGGAGAGTTGGAGAATTCAGAAAGTTCGCAGAGATGAGAGAAGATGAGGTCCAGGGAGTGACCAAGACAGTGGGTGGGGGAAGAGGTCCACTGAGTGAGGCCTAGAGAGGTGGAAAGGGAGAGAAGTTTGATGGTGGCGGGGTCAGAGCAGTTGTCAGTGGGGATGTTAAAGTCACCAAGAATGATGGAGGGAAGGTCGGAGGAAAGGTGGTGAGGGAGCCAGGCAGCGAAGTTGTCAAGGAAACGGGAGGTGGGGCCAGGGGGACGGTAGATGACAGAGACGCGGAGGTGGATGGGGGAGAAGAGACGGATGGAGTGTACTTCAAATGAGGAGAAAGAGAGTGAAGGTATAGTGGGAATGACCCGAAAGGTGCAGGTAGGGGATAGGAGGAGGCCCACTCCGCCTCCTGGACGTTCGTCAGGTCTGGTGGAGTGGGTGAAGGAGAGACCCCCGTAGGAGAGAGCAGCAGGTGAGACGGTGTCAGAAGAGGAGAGCCAGGTTTCAGTGATGGCGAGGAGGTTAAGAGAGTTGGAGATGAAGAGGTCATGGATGGAGGGGAGTTTGTTTCGGATGGACCTGGCGTTCCAGAGGGCACATGAGAAGGGGAGGGAGGGAAGAGGGGAGATGTGGATAAGATTATCAGGGTTGATGGAGCGAGGGGGGGGGAGGTGAGAGATGGGACAATGAGAGGTGGAACCATGAAAGTGGCGAGGAGAGTGGATGGGTATAGGAGCTGAGCGGGGCGGCATGGTGGGAGACAGGGGGGCAGGGAGCAACACAGGGGAGCAGGGAGCGACACAGGAGAGAGGAGGGGACAGAGTGAGGGGGGAGAGGTGAGGTGCACTCAGAAGAGGAGGCTAATGTACAGGTACTATGAAGCGCAGTGGATGGGGAACAATGACAATAGAACAGTGGATGGGGAACAATAACAATAATAATAAATGACAGATTAAAGCAATAAGGTACAGCAATAGTGGGGAATGAGAAGGCAGAGCAAACGGATAATCAGAGCAAACCAGTCATGTGCAGCTGAAAAACAGTGCAATAACAGTCAGAGAAGCAGACAATCAGGAGAGCAGAGTGATCACCAGTACATCCGGATCATGAGTGTCCACGGGAGCAGAATGTCCAGGATGGGTGCCCACGGGAGCAGGAGGACCGGGATGAGAGTCCACAGGAACAGGGGTCAGCGGTGGGTGGATCACAGTGGAGCACCAGGCAGGAGAAGATCCAAAGCAGGGAGGAGGTCCAAAGAGATCCACAGAGTCCAGAGCAGGCGGGAAAAGGTCCAGATCAGGGAGCGGCACGTGGAATTCCATCGGAGTCAGGCAGGGCTGGAGGAGCGGGAAACGGAGTCCGAACCAGGAGGCATCAGGCGACAGGAGGCTGGCTGAGGAGACCGGGCCAGGGAGGCATCAGGCGTCAGGAGGCTGGCTGAGGGGACCGGAGCAGGAGGCATCAGGAGACAGAGGCAGGAGGTGATGGCGGCGTGGATTGGATTTGTTTAACAGGCTACCAATGTACAGACTGACAGAGTGGCTCAGCAGAGGAAGAACAATTTGCAAGGAAAATCAATCTAACTGCTGCATGCAAAATAGATTATAGGGGTTTGAGACTGATTTTGGGAAGACCAGTAAAGAGGGAATTACAATAGTTGATGTGGGAGATGATAAGTGCATGAATTACAGTTTTTGCAGTGTCTTGTGTGAGATATGTGCGTATTTTGGAAATGTTTTTTAGATGTATGTAACATGATTTAGATGTAGAGTCAATATGGGGAACAAAGGATAGTTGTGAGATAATGCCTGTGGTTTGTTTAATAAATCTTATATTTCATGGTACGTTGCTGTATGTGCTTGCCATGTCCTGAGAAGTTATACACATGACCTTTCTTATGACATGGTGTCCAATAACTGTATCTGGTAGCCAGGGCAGTGCTGGCATTTCCAGCGCCTCTCTTCCCGGCAATTTGTGCATGCTCAGTGAAACATTGAAAATATAGCTGTGACTTTTTAATATTTTACGCCACAACATGAGAGAGAACTGGTGATGTGAATAGCAAAGTCTAAAGTATATCTCCCAACAGTCCCTATTTGGGTGGAACTTTCCTGTTTTGCGGAACCTGGACAGGGTGCGGTTTTGGCAGATCATGGAAGGGGCTTAATGTCTTTTTGAAATGTTGGGACTTTCTAAACGACCTCTTTAAATAGGAGAATTCCTAGCAGAATATTTGTGGTACAATAAAGTTACAACAGACAGATTAAAGTTAATTACATGTAACTGATTATTGCCTTGATGGGAAATGGTTGATAGGCAATGCAAGCTCATATGAGCTTGTGTTTTCTCCTTCCTGTTCCTGTATTATTCTTCCTGGTGTTTAGATGTGTTACAGACAAGTCATACTGTTAAAGGTATTCTGTGTTTGCTAAATACAGATTTAGTTCTTATTCCCCATGTGTGTCCATCTGTCCTTATTTATAAAGAAATTGAACTTACAGAACAGTAGTCTTAAAGTCACATGCTTATCACTGGCAGAATCTATAACATAAATGTCAAACACTGACCTGCTGCACTGACAGACAGGACCTCTGTTGTTTAAATGCTATTGCTAAGCAGTTGCTGCCATCCATCTATGTGTGGTATGGCCAATGTACTCTTCCTTACATTAGAATATGAATTATCTCAGAGTAGCCATCTCCAGGTGGCTACTTTGTGTTGTTTAATGGCCATCACCAAGCGGTGGGACACATAATACATTATATATAATTTATCCCACAGTTTAGTGATGGAAATTAAGGAACACAAATCCAGGAGTTACAGTTTTTGAGTCAAGGTTTGTATACATCTTGTATATGTTCCTCAAAATGTCAGTGAAGAAAATGTAAAGCACAACTAACCATATTTAAGTTGCCACAAGTAATATAATCCAGTAAAGGCCACAAAGTAGAGTACAGCACCCACTATGGTTTTCCACTCTGATGGTGACCCTTGCTTCATCTCTGTATAGGACTTGTTGAAGGTGATACGATACACTGCAGGAGAAGATATATACAGTCATAAAGCATGCATCAATGATTCTGCATACTACATCATTGTCTCAGATTTAACAAGAGTAACAAATGACAGCTTCTGAAACACATGCACTGATAAGTTTAAAATGATTCAATAGACTAAGAAAGATATAAGTGCAACCATAAACATTGTTTTTAGCCATATTGTATGTTCATAACTAAAGCTGCTAATACCCAGATATTCTAATGACCAGTTTGGCCACTTTAGAATAAATTGGCCACAAATTGCTGTACGTGCGAGAATTGATCAGATATTATTGAGGATTGCAGAAAATGCAGTCAGATGATAAGCACGCCATAGGATCCAAACAGCACATCTCTATTATTTGGCTGCACATACGTGTGACCAACATAGACATAGATTCGGATAGTGCTATCCTTTGGTCAAGCAACAATATCTGTCCGTGTTTGGGTATATTATTTCTCAAAATGTTTTTATATATATTACCATAAATTGCATTTAAGTGTTGAAATGACTTACTTTTCTGGTGTTATTAATTAAATTTGTTTTGTTAAATCAACCATTTGTACACAGTAGTTACTTGCCCTTCTCATAACCTTGATGCTTTGTTCAGTCAGATTAGCTTTACAGAGTAAAACTGAAAAGATATGAAGCTGTGCTTAGCAATCACCTATTCCAGAGTTTCTGGTGCTCATCTGATGAATCGCCTATGTCACGGGTACAAGAATGTCAGTAACCGCTTTTCCACAACTATCAGCTATATTTGAATTAATCTAAATCTCTGTACACTACTGTAGATGTATACTATGTGTGTTTGGTGGAAGGGACATCACTGCCATCCACTTGCCATTCAGGAAGTGCTGAATGACAGGAAATACCTGGCAGCCATCTTCAGTTCTCAGTATATACCACACAGTAAAGACATATTTTCACAGCTCTCCAGCCTCTGCTTTTGATTTAAACTCAGACAGTTCTACATGGTGTCAGAAGGTTGGCTGCGATGGCACAAGGTCTCGACGCACAGCGGTGAGAATGAGCGGCCTGGGGGGACCAATGCCCCCTGTCCCCCAGGCCAGCCCGCCCCTGTTTTTCACAACGCCATCACGGACGCATGGCTCATATTGAAGAAGGAATGTTGTGTATACTGCTGTGTTTGACTCTCAGACAAATAAATAAAAGGTACAGGCATACACCCTGCTCAATTTAGCTGGTGCTGAAGCTGTAGATAACTCTGACATGTTTGTCTATTCAGAGGAGGAGGATTAGGAGGGTCCAGACACACTAATAAAAAAATTTGATGAGATATGGTTAACAGTGAAAAATTTCATAATGGACAGACATGCATCTAACACTACTGTGCAGAGACCCTCTGAAAGCATCCAGTCATATGCTGCCAGATTGAAACTATTAGCAAAGAAATGTGAATATGATGACTTATCAAGTGAGCTTATCAAGGACAGAATTATGTGTGGGACTTATGATGATGTCACTCGTACGCATCTCCTGTGGGAGAAGCCACTGACACTGGACACTGCTATACACATATGCATATTACATGAGCAGTCCCGCAAAAGTGCAAATTGAGTTGAAATAAGAGTCTGATATATGTGACCTCCGGTAACACGAGCTGCACAAACACGCTGTGTGAATTGCGGCGGTCGCCATTCCTATGAATGTCACAAATGTCCTGCTTTTCATAAACGCTGCAATGCCTGTGGTAAACAAAATCACGTTGCTCGCTGGTGCAGGTCCAAGCCCAAAACTGATGACAGGCAACACTACAGTGCACATTCCAGCAGCCCGCCGCATCGAGTCCATACAGTAGATACACCGCCAGAAAACAATCCTGACACCGGTCTTCACTGTGAGAGTGTTGACCTCAGGGCTGAAAAAGGTGAAATATTTACTACCATGGTTGATAAGGAGACAAATAACACCATCAAAATGAAAATTGACACTGGCACCAAATGCATTGTCATGTCACATGAAATCCTCCAGTGCATAAACCCCAGGACACTTATTGACTGTTCTCACACAGTGAATCCGAATGCTTACAGTGGCCAGATAATCAAGACTGTAGGTATGGCCACGTTTCAGTCCACAGGTGTCCCGCTGCAATTTCATATTGTGGATAGTAATGGCAAACCTTTGCTAGGTCTGCCGGACAGTATAAAACTGGGGTTAATAACATTAAGTGCTAATGTGCATGTGCCGCAACAGGATATTCCAGAATTGAGACTTTGCTGATCTGTTCAATTGCGAGACCATTGGAATACTCTGTGTCACATATCACATGTGTCTTGATAAGACTGTTCTTCCTAGTGAGTGCTCCCAGAAGGGTGCCTTTGGCCATGAAAAATAAAGTGATAGCGGAAATAATTCATATAACAACATTAGGTGTGATTGCTCCAGTGGTAGAAGCCACCCCGTGGGTGTTGGCCATGGTTGCTGCAGTTAAAATGGATGGTTCAATACGCATCTGCATTGAACATGTGCATCTGAATAAAGCTCTGATTAGAATGCATCACCCCCTCAGGACCTGGGAGCAAGTCATTGCCAACATGCCAAATGCAAAGATATTCACCACTCTGGATGCCAAGTGCGGGTACTGGCAGATCACATTGGACAAGGAGTCATCCTTACTCACTACATTTATGACACCTCTGGGCAGACATGCATTCCTCCGAATGCCCTATGGCATCTTTAGTGGCAGTGAAGTGTTCCAACGCAGCATGGAACACCTCTTTGAGAGACACCCTTGTGAAATCATCATTCATGACATACTCGTGTGGGGTCGCACCATGGAGGAACATGACATGTGCCTCCGCAAAGTCCGCCACAGGATTTGTGAAATCAACATGCGGTTAAACCCTGACACGTGTCGTTTCAGAGTTACTGAGTTCTTATATGTTGGTCACCTTCTAACCTCAGAGGGTGTCAAGCTGGATCCAGCCAAGACACGGGCCATCCAGCAGATGCCCAACCCCACAGACTAGCTGAGTTTGCAGCGATTTCTAGGTATGACAAATTACCTTTCAAAATTTCTGCCTCACTACAGTGACGTTACAGCTCCGCTCCGCCAGTTTTTACACAATGACATTGAATGGTGTTGTTTGGACTGTCATGCTGATGCTATTGCTCTCCTTAAGGTTATGATCACTTCTAGCCCAGTGCTCCAGTTCTTTGATGTACATGTTCTTGTGGTCATCTCTGCTGATGCCACCCAGCATGGTCTTGGTGCTGTCTGTTTGCAGCGCAACAAACCAATCAGTTTTGCGTCCAGAGCCCTTACAGACACTGAGTCATGATACTCTCAGATTGAAAAGGAACTGCTTGCCCTTGACTTTGCCTGTCCAAAGTTCCATGAGTTCATCTATGGACGTTCAGTGGTGGTTGAAACAGATCACCAACCACTGATCACTATTCTCCGCAAACGTATTGTGAAGATACCGGATTTAATGTAAGTCTCTGTGCCGCACAGCTGGCCTACCCGCTACCGATATCAAGGTTCAAAATCATCCAGGCAAATATCCAAAATAATATAAATAAGTTTATTTAACAAAATGGTAGCACCAAATAGCAATAAACATATTTAAATAATAACTTGCAGCAAATAACACTACAGTCTGGCATAGACAACGTACCAGGTATAAAGCACCTCACCAGTATCCTTGTCACTTTCAGGGACTGCTGTCTATCCATCCAAGCTTCTCCCCCTCTCTCCTTTGAGGCTACTAGTAAGGCAGTGGTCCTGAGTCACTGTCACTCCACTTTTGGCAGACACACAACTCCCTAAGACCTGGAGAGGTAGATCAGGGCCAAGTCAGTACTCCAGGGTCCGATTGTCCCTTTCCTGTCAGGGGCAGAGATCTTGATCTCAATGCCAGACTGACTTCAGCTATCACTCAGTAGTGAATGCCAATTTACTGTCCTCTGGAGCTCTCTTTTAAGCCCAAAAATGACCTCCGCATCAATTTCAGGACCTGCCTTATTGGTCCTTTTCTGTGTTTACCTTTTCACAGGAAAACATACAGACAAAGGGGTAGCAGATGAGTCACTCTTGATATAATTAAGGATAGGTATTGTTCGGTGGCTATACAGCAGAGTTTGTTTAAACAGGAGAGATCACAATCCAGACACATTACATTTCAATACATAATGCAGTCCTCTGTAATTAAACATAGAGCTCTGTCTGTGGACCTTTTCCCTATCTTAATATATGAGACCCCCTGGTGTGATGTACATTCATACAGGACTGGTGGGCAGTAATCCTTTTGCCTAGGCTGAAACAATGGACTAGTCTGCAAGATAAGAAAAACATGCTGGCAGACATTTTAGCTACTTTCAAATAGAATATATACAAGTTTAAATATGAATGACAAATATGGGAAACCAGAGGGCTAGAAAAGTATATGTTTTTATAGTCCACAGTTTGTGAGAAACGAGGTGCAGACTGGTTGAGGTGATATTAATACCTCGTTTCACCACACCTACAGTCAGGTCCATAAATATTGGGACATCAACACAATTCTCATATTTTGGGCTCTATACACCACCACAATGGATTTCAAATGAAACAAACAAAATGTGCTTTAACTGCAGACTTTCAGCTTTAATTTGAGGGAATTTACATCCAAATCAGGTGAACGGTGTAGGAATTACAACGGTTTCTATATGTGCCTCCCACTTTATAAGGGACCAAAAGTAATGGGACAAACTAAACAATCCTACATCAAACTATCAGTTTTTAAGACGATGCGTTTCATCCCTGGTGATGCTCTGCCAGGCCTCTAATGCAAATGTCTTCAGTTCCTGCTTGTTCTTGGGGCATTTTCCCTTCAGTTTTGTCTTCATCAAGTGAAATGCAGCTCAAATCGGATTCAGGTCAGGTGATTGACATGGCCATTGCATAACATTCCACTTGTTAGCCTTAAAAAACTCTTTGGTTGCTTTGGCAGTATGCTTCGGGTCTTTGTCCATCTGCTCTGTGAAGCGCCGTCCAATGAGTTCTGAAGCATTTGACTGAATATGAGCAGATAATATTGCCCCAAACACTTCAGAATTCATTCTACTGCTTTTGTCAGCAGTCACATCATCAATAAATACAAGGGAACCAGTTCCATTGGCAGCCATACATGCCCACGCCATGACACTACCACCACCGTGCTTCTCTGATGAGGTGGTATGTTTTGGATCATGAGCAGTCCCTTTCCTTCTCCATACTCTTCTCTTCCCATCACTCTGGTACAAGTTGATCTTTGTCTCATCTGTCCATAGGATGTTGTATCAGAACTGTAATGGCTTTTTTAGATGTTGTTTGCCAAACTCTAATCTGGTCTTCCTGATTTTGTGGCTCACAAATGGTTTACATCTTGTGATGAACCCTCTATATTCACTTTTGTGTAGTCTTCTCTTGATTGTTGACTTTGACACATATACACCTACCTTCTGGAGAGTGTTCTTGATTTGGCCAACTGTTGTGAAGGAGTTTTTCTTCACCAGGGAAAAAGTTCTTCTGTCATCCACCGCAGTTGTTTTCTGTGGTCTTCCTTTTGGTGTTCCTGAGCTCTCCGGTGCGTTCTTTCTTTTTAAGAATGTTCTAAACAGTTGATTTGGCCATGCCTAATGTTTTTGCTATTTCTCTGATGAGTTTGTTTTGATTTTTCAGCCTAATGATGGCTTGCTTCACTGATAGTAACAGCTCTTTGGATCTCATATTGAGAGTTGACAGCAACAGATTCCAAATGCAAATGTCACACCTAGAATCAACTCCAGACCTTTTACCTGCTTAATTGATGATGAAATAATGAGGGAATAGCCCACACATGTCCATGAAATAGCTTTGGAGTCAATTGTCCCCATACTTTTGAAACCTTAAAAAGTGGGTGGCACATATAGAAACTGTTGTAATACCTGCACCGTTCACCTGATTTGGATGTAAATACCCTCAAATTAAAGCTGAAAGTCTGCAGTTAAAGCACATATTGTTAGTTTCATTTCAAATCTATTGTGGTGGTGTATAGAGCCCAAAATATGAGAATTGTGTCGATGTCCCAATATTTATGGACCTGACTGTATACACACTGCTTCTGCACATATCCAACGGTTCATGCTCAAGCTCCAAAGGTACCATCTCAATGCCGTGTACAAGTGTGGTAAGGACCTCCACATAGCTGATGCTTTATCTGTCACGGTTCTTATGAGGAGACTTGGTAGATGCAGCGAATCCTAGAGGTTCGTACAGTTTAGCACTACTCCAGCAGGGCGGGGAGTCTAATGAGGAGACGGTGTTCACCAGGAACCGTCGCAAAGCGGTATGGGCTTAGCCGCGTCTACCTCGCAGGTCGCGGTCCCTACTAAGAGCACTGTACGGAAGCCCTTGGGAAGGCTACAGGAAATAGTACCGTAGGAAGAGAGGTCAATGTTGTAAGTAATGGCAGCGTAGATGCCGGAGATAGTCGTAAGCTCTCCAGGCCACTATGTGGCAGATGAGGGGAGGAGATGAGCGTCAGCTCTGCAGACAAAAGTAAAGAAGATTTCCGGAGATGAGCATTAGCTCTGCAGACCACTGTGTGGCAGAAGAAGTAGATTCTGGAAGGTTAGGGTCAGCTCTGCAGACCACTATGTGGTGTAGATTTCAGGAGAGTGAGCGTCAGCTCTGCAGACAAAAGTAGAGTAGATTTCCGAAGACGAGCATTAGCTCTGCAGGCCACTGTGTGGCAGATGAAGTAGATTCAGAAAGGTGAGCGTCAGCTCTGCAGACCACTATGTGGTGTAGATTTCAGGAGAGTGAGCGTCAGCTCTGCAGAAAAATGTAGAGCAGATTTCCGAGGATGAGTGTTAGCTCTGCAGGCCACTGT